>NC_133479.1:3619593-3685008 GCF_025370935.1 Choristoneura fumiferana | reverse complement strand
AATCGAGGGAACTCTTCAAATGTTCTAGGGACACCTATAGTAAATTGCCTATATTACAGAAAATGTATTGAATCTGACGCGTTATTTGCACTAGCCAGTCGTCTTAGCCCACAAAGATATAAGAGACTATGTCGAAGAATGAGAGGCATTTTAAAATGGTTTGCTTGCTAAGTGGATGATGTATCTTGACGGAACTTTGTTAGTAACATGTAATTTGGGAAGCAAAGTTGTTGTAACTATCAGTGAGATTGATAACTCGGCTTAAGTTACTCGGAAGGTTACGGAAATCTGATGAAGAGAGGACTAGTACTCAAAGTTTTGTCAAATAGATGGACAGATTTCGAATCAGTTTTTTTTCGTGAAAGCGAGTTTTGTTGCGGAGGTTTTTCGCTGTTTGATAAAATCGGTTCAGCTGATTTTGAAATATTGAACTTACGAACGATAATATCGGTGTTTTTAACTTTTCTTAGTCTGTTAAGTTATAACCTAACCTGAAATATTAACAAACGCACAAATGCAAACAGACGTACAACTTTCGCATCTGTAATAATTAGTAAATAGTTATCCAAACGGCTATTAGATAGCACAGAGTGGACTGAAAAGTTGGCAGGTTCCTTGCACAACGTATGCTATTCAGCAAGGAAATGCTGACAGCATCTTTGGGTCCATGCCGCGGGGGGATACTTTTACTATTTTTTTCTAGTTATAGTTTAGTTATTAGTTACTTATGTTTTACTTTTAGTAATGATTTTAAATTAGTTTAATTTTAATTATAATAACTGGTGGCAGCTTCATTGGTTAGTTCTACAAATTAAAAAAAAGATTAATATATATATATATATATAGAGCTAGCTAGTTTTTTTAAATACTTCAATGATGTGAATGAATTGACATACTAAGTATCGTGTAGTGCCACGAGAAGTGAAGTGAATGATTACACACAGCTACCGAAGAACTGATTGCATCAAAGGAGAATAAAAGGGGAATGTATGAATGCCAAAATTTCGCTGTCATTACATGACATGTTCTTGTGTTCGTAACCTCAACTCTGGTTAAGATGTACCTATTTGTACTTGGTTATTGCGACGTGGCGTTGGTTCACTGAGTCGTGCGTCGCCTGTATCTCAAGGAAGTGCCCGTTTGCTGTATAAGGAGTATGTTAACATTATTGAGAATAGAATTACCTTTGGCGCCGAAGTATTATTTCAGCCTGGGCTTTATTTGCATTTGTCTCGATTCTAGCGGGACAATTAAACAGGTAGAGCCACTTTTCTCTTTATAAATCCACGTAGAATTCGTTTATCGCTATTCCCGCGAGAACTATGTCATTTTTCACGATTAAAACTATCCTATATCATTCCCCGGAACTCAAACTATCTGTTTACCTAATTGCATCTCAATCGGTTCAGCGGTTTAGATGTGAAGAGGTAAGAAACAAACAAACAGACGTACACACTTTCGGATTTATGATATTAGTGGAATATTAGTAATAAGACTTTACACGTACTACCGAACCAACTGAATCGTGACCCACTATAGAACCTTTTCGCAGAAAAAGTCATAATGATATCGCATTGCTTCACAAGGGAATTCATTGTGACACTTACTGTGAGAACGTTCTACGATGGTTCAGGAACTAAATGGTTCGACTGTACCTATTAAAATTAAAATTGCTGAATTATTGCTAAACAAATACACACCCGTTGTTTTAATATTACTTTGCAAATTTGTGTTGTTATCTTCCCATTACCTCCGCAGATGATATAAGCCGCGATCACACGATGCTTCCGGGCCGGGAAACGGGCGGCGGCCGCCATCCGTCTGTCCGCTGCCTTATCTAGCACGGTGAGTGATCGGGGTGTGGTAGAGAGAGGAGAATTAAGGTACGATTTAACTTTAAATAAACAGGTAACATATAAAATTGCATAAAGTTTAAAAAAAAATATTGACAAATTACATAATGGTCACTTGACATAATTAAATTTATTAAGCTGTTACTTTATAAAAATTAGAGAATAAACTCGATCTAATAACTTAATCTGTTGATTACGCGATCAAAAATTTGTTTAATTAACAATTTAATCGAATCTGATGTTATGTCAAGTTACTTACCTATGTGATTTATCCATTTTTTAAGCTTTATGAATTTTGAGATGTTCCATCTAGATTTTTTTATTTTACCTAACAAATTGGAAATATAATAGTAGGCTGAAAGTAGTTTAAAGCCGAACTTATTCCAAAGAAGGAATGTTAGTCAGCTAGCCTTGGTATGAAAATAACAAAGTATAAGCAAACTGTCTAATATGTGCTATGAAAATTTTTCGTTAGTAACTAAAAAGAAGCAATAAAATAAATTTAAAAAGTTGAATTTATATCATTCTTAGCTGATAAAAGAAAAATTGTAAACGGGGACCAATTTTTGATCACTTTTAAGTGACTTTAAAAAAAGGAGGAAGTTATTAATTCGGTTGTTTTTTATCTATGTTATATATCAGAACTTTGTAGTTTATTAACCGATTTAAAAATATTTATATACTTTCATTCAAATGTTAGGTTGTATAATAAAAAAAGCTCGTGACGTCTTCTTGAAGTGATATTCGCTACACTCACATCGTAAACCGTGCCTCTCGCTTTTATTCAACCCTCTTATACAAATGTTGCATAAAATAGTAATGAAAATGAAAATGAAAATATTTTATTGCATTCTTTAGTGTTTACAATCAATTATAGTATCAAGGTTGGGACTTCCTTTTAAGTATAGAAATACTTGTGCCAGGAGGTCCCGCTCCTCTATATCTAGATCTAGTAGACATGCAGCTAAATACATATTGAAATAAATAACATTTCAAAGATAGTAACAAAGTAGAAAAAGCTAATTCGAACATTAGTGTTATATTTACTTAATGTTAAAATATAATCATAATTTCGAAGTAATTTAAACGAACAATAGGATTAGTTGAGCTAATAAAAGGAAAATCTTAAACACAATAGGTGAATGTTTTATGAGATTTCGATTAAACTTTGCCAACAGTAATGAGATTAATATCTGAATATTCTGAACCAAGTTCGTTAATGAAAGCTGCAAACTGCTTAGACGAAAGAAGATGATGTAATTATATCACTTTGTGAAATTAGGAAAAACTCATGTAAAGTATTATATAATGAGTTTTGTTATAAAATTGTGTCTGAAATAAACTTGATGAGTTGTATATCGAATGATGATCTTGCCAAAGTATATTTTGTGTTTTTACGTAAATTAGCTATACCCTAAAAGCTTGTGCACACTAGCGTTTTTGCCGACGTTTCTCGGTGGAGCAGGAACGCGGCACGCACGCGACGTGCACGCAGCGAGCACGCTGCGGTGTCTGCCATAATTCGCCGCCTGCGAGCTGCCGCGAAGCCTTCGCGTAGCAGTGGCGATTAAGCACGTGCGGTCATATAAATAAATAAATTTATATCATGGGACACCTGACACCAATATATGACCTAGTCCCAAACTAAGCAAAGCTTGTAAACTATGGATACTAGGCAACGATACGCATACTTATATAGATAAATACATACTTAAATACATATTAAAATCCAAGACCGAGGACAAACATTTGTATTATTCATACAATTATCTGCCCCGGCCGGGAATCGAACCTGAGACCTCAAGCTTCGTAGTCAGGTTCTCTAACCACTTGACCATCCGGTCGTCTATTATACGTCGGTAATTATACGGTCCATGTCACCGAGGAGGCGCGCTGGCGGCAAATAATCGCGGAGGTACCGCAGCGTGCTCGCCGCGTGCGCGCTACATTCCCGCTGCGCCGAGACACCGCCGGCAAAAACGCTTGTGTGCACAAGCTCTAACCCGGTTGTCACGTGACAGGTATAGCGTAGTGAAATTAACAGCAGGCGTATTCCTTTTAAGATCTCTGCCCATTGCACCGTATCCTATTATGACCGTGATAGCAACGTGAACAAGCAAATACAAGGTATTAAATGATATTGTAAACGGATAACTCACGTCTTAAACCGAGTTTAGCTTGACATATTTCGGGCTATTTCGTAGCCCTTCTTCTCAGGAGCAAACCCAATCCGTTACAATATCATTTAATATGAGTGAGTCTCAAGGTAGTTTCATGTTCAAAAATACAAGGTGTTAATTAAATAACTGAAAACCAAAAAGTAGTTTGCTCAGAATACATATGTCGGCGGCCGATCGTAAAATCCGCCAGATCACGAAATTCCTAGGCATATCGTGAAATGCCGCCATTTCATGAATTGGCTAAGGGACATCCGCCATATCGTTAAAAACTCACCGTTTAACGATTTGCCTAGTGACGTTTAGGCAGATCATGAAATTCCTAGGCATATCATGAAGCGCCGCCATTTCATGATTTGGCCAGTTTAGGCAGATCATGAAATTCCTAGGCATATCATGAAACGCCGCCATATCGGTTCTGGCACTTCGCCGGCCGCTGCCGCGGCACGCTCGCTTCGCTCGCTCGGCTCGTGCGTCGTGATCACAATTAATACTAACCACTCCTCGCTTCGCTCGTCGTACCTAAATTTTTCTATATAAATAAATAACAACTAGTGAAAGCATTCATCAACAAAATACTAACCTCTAAAATACGGGCAGACGTGCATGATTTTTTCACATTGTGCACAGAATCCGTTTGATTCACATAAAAAGAACGGAGCTGATGTTCAAAAGCTTCTTTTACACTTCTTTTTTGAATTCAATCACTATTTTCGGTTTAAAGATCATTTTGTTGCGACGCCGACATTTTTCACGCGCTAAACAAACACGGCCGGTCAGCTGGTCCCGGCCGCCATTGCATACGCAGCGCCACCAGTGGCCAAAAAAGAAACTATTTTACGATGTGCCCGGTATAGAGCTAGGAATATCGACGAATGCGTTGCTCTAATCGATCTGCCGTATTATTTCTCAGGCACATCGTGATATGCCTGGCCAACGTTTAGGCATATCATGAAATGGCGGCGTTTCACGATATGCCTAGAAATTTCGTGATCTGGCGGATTTTACGATCGGCCGCCGACACATACATAGACTGCTAAAATCATTACTCTTCCTTTGGCTTTGCCGTAGTCGAGTAATTAGGTCGTGTTTGTGTTTTAAAAATCCCATTTTTATTGCGCCCAGCCAATTAAATATTTAGCGAGGTGACATACTATTTCGATAATTTAATACTGGCTGTTTGGCTTTCACTGTGTAATTTCTTCTAAAAACGTCAAAGCGCACTGACCAAACTACAAATTAAAAATTATAAGTGTAGTGTTGAAAAATACATAATTTCATCGTTCATCCACATTACCTCTCATATTTCGTTTTCTAGAATTTTTACCGTACAACGGCAAAAACTACTAGACACTGGCAAAATTGTCCTCCGATGGACAGAGCCATATTTTTGTAAAAAAACAACAACAAGTGTAGTGTTTAGGATTCGCGCTGTCATCGTTCATCCACCATTACCTCTCATATTTCGTTTTCTAGAATTTTATTACCGTACAACGGCAAAAACTACTAGACACTGGCAAAATTGTCCTCCGATGGACAGAGCCATATTTTTTTAAAGAAACAACAACAACAACAACAAGTGTTGTGTTAGAACTGAAGTAGAATTGCTGACTTAGCAAAACACACGAATATGTTTTGTGAATACGTGAGTTTCTTGCCGGATTCTTCTCAGCAGACGTTTTTTCCGAACCGGTGGTAGATTTATTTGACATTCATAAGTGCTTGTTACAGCCTAAATTGAATAAAAGATTTTGAGTTTGACTTTGACTTTTAAAATCATGATGGTATTCAAAAATAAATGAAATCAACTGACTTAAAATTAAAAAATATTTTGGGTGTCTATGGTTTTCAGTTATTTCATTAACACCTTGTATATTTTTTTTTACTGAAAATGCCCGCTAACACATTTCTTAACCAACCGTTGTCGTTGTGTCTCATACATGCACTCGACATTCCGTTCCTTACACATTCCTACATGACATAATACGGTGTAGTGGATAGAGACCCTTTAACGTTTAGTTTTTAATAAACGTTTTTTAACCCCCGTCGCATAAAGAGGGATGTTATACGTTTGACGCCAATATCTGTCAGTCTGACTATCTATCCGTCTGTGTAGGCCTAGAAATATGATACCCTAGAGTCTAAATGGGAAAGGGAGGGAGACTAAGGGGAGGAAGATGGAAGGGAGAGGGATAGGAGGGAGAGTAGTCTCAAAGGGATGAACGATTTCAACGTGGTTTTCTTTACGTGAAAGAGAGTTTCCTCGTGGTGGTTTTTATTAGCTATGTTTTATTAAACCTTTTTCAGGCATAGTGCATATATCAACTAGATATATTCCCTAATATATTCGATAATATTACTCCCTTGTAGGTAACAAACATAAAACTATGATTTATTTAGTGTAGCACATCTAAATTCGCGGACCTGGAAAAGGGATAAAATAGGTTCGGCCAGTTTTGTGATTTTGTACTTTGGAATGACTTTGTTTTTCAACTATTATAGCTTATATTCAACACGCCACATTTACAAACGTGACAAATGTCACAAGTTGCTGCTCGTACAAAATTATAAATTATTATGGATGAATGATAATGACACGGGTTTACCAACCTTTGTATGTTGGTTAGGTAATAAAAGTTTATTTCTTTGTTTTGCGTTTTCTTTTGTTTCGCTTTTGTACAAGATGCTCAAAGTTTGCCAATCGCTTTTTGTTTATTTTTTTTTGCACAATAAAGAGTTGGCATACTCACATACCGCATTGCCAGATCAACAGCGGACCAACTCAAAATACGAGACGGTATTTGACATCTCCTGATTTTGCCATATCTTAATATTATTATGAAAATATAGATAAACAGATAGTGTTTAGCGAAGAGACAATTTAAATCGGTTGAAAATTGGATTTATAGTGATTTTTTGAAAAATCTATATACCTGTCTCCTTCTCAAACGCTTTTCTCTATGCATCAAGTATGGCGGTACTGGCGTGTGACGTCACATGCCAGTATGTCTTTCTCTGTCTAATCTTGAATTTCAAACCTTTATAACTTTGTTATTTGTGTAGGTAGCTTAAAAATTGTTTTTCTATTCGATAACGGGCATTGTGTAGTTTTAATTTATAAAACATTTACAAAATAGTCAAATACCGTATTGAGAACTTCAGAAACTAAATTAAATCTGAATTAAAATGCTCATTGGGTTGATTCTGTTGATTTTTCGTTTTCCATCTGACAAAGATTTTTGTTGCAGACAGGCGGAGCTCCGAGTCCGGCCGCACAAACAGACAATAAGCACAGCCTTCGTATATAATGAACTCGACTGAGAGCCTCGACGTCAATCGCTCCACGCCGATATATACGATCGGCACAAGTTTTATTACGCAATGGTTTGTATATGCACCATCTCGGTCTATAATTCTTACCTTAGCTTATTCGTTATTTCGTTTTTTACGGAACGGAAAAGGCGTTTGTTTCATTACAACGCATAAACGGATATCAGGCAGATGTCTTCCTCTACGTTTAAGCTCTTTCAAAGTAAAAAAAGACATCTACAATTTTTCATTAAAATAATGTTACAGAAAATAAAATCTGTTGAACAATCACCAAAGAACATTATTTTAATGCATCATAGAAATTTCATGGTAATCAGTCCATTAATCTCAAAGTAGTCATTATTTTTTACTAAATACGCTCTTCTGTAAAATAGCTATTTTGTAGATGTCTTCTTTTACTTTGCTGCCATCGATATATTCACTGCAAAGCCAGTGTGGATTGGGAACTTAAGGGTTTCCCCACATCGTATTGACACGGAATCGGCTTAAGCCAACCAAAAAACGCTTTATGTTATTGCGTGGACATAAACATTGCGTGGGCAGATTCGCATGAGGATGTCAAATTAACTTTTCATCACACTTGCTCGTAAACAGTGTCGTAACATGCAGGCTACCTTGGTTGCAACCCCCCAAATAAAACCCTCGACCTTAATGTGCTTGTCATGAAACCCGTGGTCGGTAAATGAGTCGTTGCCCGTACTAATTTTCATGTCTTGAAGCCCAAGGTCGGTAAATGAGTCGGTGGTACTGCATGGCGTGCTGCTGCTCCGTGCACGCGCTGCACAAGGCAGGCGGGGAGCTGGCGCTGCCAAGAGCGCAGTTAGCGATATCGGCATTTATTGAACAAATATTAGTTTTTCTTTTACAAATATACAATTTTACTCGAAAATGTGATGAAAAACATTGTATGTCGCACGGGCGGTACTAGAATTACGAACATCGACTCATTAAAGCCCTCAGTCTTCGACTTCGGGCTTCTAATAGACTCTCGTTCGTAATTCCTTATTTACCGCCCTTAAGACACAATGTACTAGTATTTAAGGCTTTTTGCAAAACATTCTACACGTGTGGTCTGTGGACTAGCTTTACTCATTCACTCAGCGGGCGTACAGCAGCGCGTTGCGCGTCCAATATACTCGTAATGACGCGTTCGGGATGTTGTTCGGGCTGCCACGGTATTGGCTGATTCTAATAAAAGTGGCATGGCAGGCTAAAGTTAATTCAAAAAAATATATATATGTTTTTTTACTTTTTTGCATAAAAACAGTTTCTTGGTATTTCATTTGTTACAAATATGTTAAAGGGAACAAAGTATTCCTAAAAACTTAAGAGTTATGGGTTCTTGAAATATTGATGAAGCAGGCTAAAGTTAAATTAGACAGGCTAGTAGTGAAAAGTTACCAGGTTAAAGAAAATTACATCAAAAATGAAAAGAAATGTATCATAAGTTTAAGGGGCTGTTTCACCATCCATTGATTAGTGTGAACTGGCGGTTAGGTGTGATGCCGTCTCTATTTGTTTTGTTCGAATAGACGGAGACGGCATCACATTTAACCGTCGATTAACGCTAATCAATGGATAGTGAAACAGCCCCTAAATGTAATTTCTTAAAAAATTATGAGTCTCTTGGAGGGATATATAAGAAAATAAAATTATTTCAAAATTATACAGGGTTATTTGTAATTTACTAGCATCCTTTTAACCCTAAACTCCTACCACTTAAACAAATGTTTTTGTTTTACGTCTTTTTAAAATGGAGCCGTAAAACAAAAAACATTTGCTAAATCATGTATATTTTTTATTTTTCCTTCGTTTTCTTCCCTGATATTGTTCTTTATGTTTCCTTTGGAACTCAGCATAGAGTTCTGGATTTCTTTTTATTTTTTCGTATCTTTTCTTTTCGTTCTCCCTTTTTCATGCTAACCTCTCTTCTCTTGACTTTTGTTTAGTTTTTGGTTTCCCCATTACATGTCGACCCTAAAATATTACGAATTAATTACAATACAATGCAATCAAATCAGTCCCTCCGATGAAATGAATGACATCAGATAGTAAAAACTGGCCAAATAAGAACGTACCTAGGCAAAATAACACGAAAAAGTTCGTTTTAAACAAGTAACGACACCACTATTTTATACGAATGAATTTTTACTAACTGTAAAAAAATTTGTTATAAACAGGATCACCATGATTGTTTTTTTTAATTTTCAAGCCAATAGTTTCACTTTTAGAGGGGGGAGGGGGACAATCCAAAAAAAATTGCAAAAAGCTATATTTACGCAAAATTACAGCTATAGTACTAATGGATCTAGTGCGGATAGATAAACAGACACACAAAGTGAAATTATAAGTGTTTAGTTTAATAAAAAAGCAATTCTCTACATTTACTTTGTACAACACTGTTAGTACTACTTAAAAAAAAGTCCATAAAGTTATTCTTAGAAATTATATGCAATTTTTAAATAAAATAATTTATAGTTCACTTTTTCTGCCATGAGTCACTTTAGTCTGTGCTTCAGATACAGATTAAAGTGACACAGATTAAAGTGAAAAGTGGATTCAAAAGACATTTACTCTAAAACCGTCAAAAATATGAATGTGCCACTCTTAATAACGTAAGTAAATACGTCATAATATCACATCAAAATGATTATCTAATAACGTCCCATATAAATAACATAAAATAATCGAGACAATGTAAAGTTAACATACCCGTTACAAACTCCAGTTTGCCGCCTTCGATCACTAATCGCCACAAAACTATGACAGAAGGCCTCTAACCGTTTCGTACGACGGCGAGCCAGATATTGGCCGAATGTTTACCGATGATTAAGGTGTGTCTATCATTCTCCGTGTGTTAGTGAGACCCAACAATGCGAACACACAGACTACAGTGAAAAAATCGCTGGACAAACTTTGAGTCTGAATATTGATGTATAAAAATGATTTATTTAGGACCGTGTTATTATTAAATGAATATCGTATTATTGTATTTGCAATATATTATAAAATATAAATTGTGAAATAGTACAAAATAATTCACAGGCCTAAAACCGGGAGCATGTCCCTTTTGGACAAGACAGACTACAGTGAAAATCGGTACTTACATTTATTTATTTTTTAAAGTAATAAGGTTAAATAAATAAAATGGCCTGGCCTCGGTGTAAAAGGTCTATGTTTACATATGTCAATTTTTATTTTTTCTGAAAAACGTATATTTAATGTACTTTGTATTCAAAAACTCATTGGCAGATTATAATGCCACTTTATTAGAATCACCCTATGTGCGTCGACCATGTTCGGGAGGCGCACACGGACTGCTTTCTTACCATCATGAGGAAACGATGTGCGTCTCTCCTCACCGTAGTCTGGGCAACACGAAGCATGTTAGCCCACCGCTGGGAGTCACCACTGCTGCAACGATACGTGTAGCTACACGCGCCTGCAGGGCTACTACGAAACTCGAAGTTCGTGTCGTGCAGTCCCTCTCGCTTGTATTAAATAGTATAAGTATCAGAGGACTGCACGACACGAACTTCGGTTTCGTAGNAAATTTTTATCGAAAATATCACTCAGATCGCTATACATACTTAGTTAATTATTATTAAACTTATTGTATTATGGCTACGAAAGTTTGTGAATGTGTGCTCACACACAGACCACATTAAAATAATGGATGGATTTGGATAAAATTCTCTGTAGTAGTTTGCTACACGTAAGAAGGCGATCTACATAGGTACGTAGATAGCTGGATTGAAAGAATAGCACAATTATTATTCAACATTTTTCCGATATGGCCAAGAAGTCGGGATACATGTGATCTTTGCAATCAATTTGACAGGTTAGTTTATCTTAGTCATTTCTAGTTTTTAACAACCTTAAGTTTAGAGATGTTAGGAATATCCGTTAACTAGTTTTAACTAGTATTAGCTAATTTATTTATTCAGTACATAATTATGCTCACCGGAGTCCTTGCCGTGTTTTTTGTTACCAGCTTAATAAATCCATTGTTGTTATAAATAAACAAATAATTACAAATTTCCCCCACTGCAGTAGGCTACTATGAAACTCGAAACTCGAAGTTCGTGTAGTGCAGTCCCTCTGACACTAACTTATACTATTTAATACGAGAGCGAGAGAACGGTACGATACGAACTTCGAGTTCGAGTTTCGTAGTAGCCTGTGGTAGACCTCTCAGAATGAAAAGCATGCATGCATATGAATGGCGCTTTTAAAAAATAACCTTTTATTTAACCGATTCCTCTCCGTGCCACCCGAGTCCTGGCTCCCTTGACCTTGGGCGCGACTGACCCGTTCCGCGAATCCGCTCAGCGTCGCGTTTGCGATGCCTCTGATTATTGAATATTGCCGTAAACACCACTAATCTAATGTAACATCAGCAAAAAACACCACTTACTAATGCAACATAAGCAAAAAACACCACTACACTAGTAACATACCTAAATAAATCACTACTCTAATGTGTAAACCAGCGACTCGCATATACACCGTGTTATTTTGATTTTCGTTGTTGTCATTACAATATTCGGGGGTATCCATTAACTAACCTAACCAATTTAACTTCCAATTTTTCTAAGTTGTTTAGGTTATAAAAACTAAATTTGAGCGGCATTTATTTGCAAACTAACCTGGGGAAATAGCTTTTAAGCTATATAGCGCATCATGCTTTCGGCTTGACTGACTTTGTTCCTCTTTTACTTTCTTGGCAATACTATAGGTCCTAAATTCTATCTTTAAATCTTTGCTTAGAGAGCACTATATGTCATCTTCCATATGAATATTGTTGTTAGTTTCTTTATACGTTGCTGTGTATCTATCTATTTAGATTTGTTGTGTATGTGTATGTATTGGATATATGTCAGTTTCATGTATTTTTGTTATTGCTCTAATCTGCTGTAAATTGCACCACTTGTTAAAATCTATTCCTAACCCCTTTCTATTTGTAAGAGATCGTTGTGAACCGATAAGGCTGCCTATTCTTTATCTTGTAATTGTAAAATCTTTATACTGTGTTTTTGTACTACTTACTATGTTTTGGTGTATAATAAAAATAAATTGCATTGCATTGGCTCTACGTAAGTTATTTATTTACTTACTACTAAAACCTCTATCCACGGTTACACTCCTAAACCATTAGGTAATTCTAGCAGTTGGATTAAAATTCTGGTGTTTTGCGAAAACTTCGTGAAAATAATCGCATTCTAAATTACGACGACGTAGGTTATATTAACGTTGCATAAAAAACATCGTGCCAAATTTCAGGTCTCTAATCCTAGAGTTTTTAAATGTTCGGATCTTATCAAGGGTGTATTATTTATTTCCATGTCAAATTTGAAGTTTCTAGTCATTATAATAGGAAGTGCCTTTATTTATACTATTTAAAGAAGTTCATTACTTATAGACCTCCACAAAGTAACTGCCAGCCCAGTTTAAAATTCCTGCAAAACATAAAAAAAACTATAATTATGTCCATTTAGTTCTAAATTGACTCAAAAACTAGGTAAGTAAAATTAATTCGTTTTTTTTTTTTCAATAGAAATTATGAAACATTGTTTAGTTAGCGGTTAGTTCCGATGGAGTGTTGAAAGTTTCTCGATGAGGGCTAAAAACACAGGTGTCGCTAGTGTCGCTGCTTAAGTGACTAAATAAGAAACAAACAAGCTGAGATATGAGGTGCATAGGAGAAATTTGTGTCTGTAGGTACTACTGTCCAGTGGTGGTGTAGGGGTATAGCACGCATTACGGAATGCTGAGGACCTAGGTTCGATTCCCAGCGCTGGTCTCTTTTTCTGTTTTTTTCTGTGCATCTATGTTTCAGTTTGTATTTTCGATACCTATTGTTTAGTTTCCTTACTGATAAATACTTTAATAAAATAACTAACCACAAGTAACAATGTGCTAGTTAATTTCCTAAAAATATATATTTGAATAGTCTGTCAATTAGATTATCAGAAAATATAGGAAACGTATTTATTTCTTTCGTCAATCAAATAAAAGACGATAAAGATATAACCAGTAAAAGTTTCGGGTGACGTCACGTCGTGCGACACTTTTAAGCACTTTTGACAGTACGTGCCCCCCACTCCTGAATTTTCTTCTGTTAATTTTGTTTATTGACAATTAAAAAAAAGTGTCCAATATTTTCAATAATCTAACTGACTGACTAAATGAAATAGTTTTTTTTTTTACCTAGGAGACTATCCAATTAAATATTAAATAGTCATTGATAGTATTATGGATTCTTATGTACCAGTAGTAATAATTGCTAAAACGTATCGTACCTCATATCGGTAGTGCCACAGATACTATATAACATAGCCAGTGGCTCAACGCATTTAGTCATCGGTCTTAAAAAGTAAAAATAACTCTGACCAGACTGCATCTCGTGTTTCAAGGCCAAATCCTGAATCCTGAAGAGCGAGACCAAAGATAACAAATACAGTCAACATAATAGAGACGCAAGACCCCGTGTCTTCGTTCTTTGAAAAGGGAAAGTGGTAGTTAAAGCGTTGGCGAGAGTGAGATGAAAAAATGGTCGAGGGGTAGAAGAGGAGGGATGGAGGGTTACACGTGGGAGGGACAGAGAGGGAAGGGAACCGGTTAATTTTGAAGGGCTTGGACCACGATGCTGGCTATAGATGATTTTCATTATGTTTGTGTTGATTTAGCAGAGTTAAGTTTTCTTTGTTTGTCGTAACTTTTTGGTCGTGAAAAAGATCGAAGAAAGAGTTAAGCGGGGTTTTGCTTACTGATTTAGCAATTGGGTTAATAAAATGTAGTTTTAGTTGTTTTTAGTTTTTGTTAGTTTAAAGGTTACTTATTAGAACTATTATAAGAGAAATAGAAATGTTATCCTGCATAATTTATTAATTTCCTTTCCCAATCGATGTTTACTAATTCGTCTCTCCCACTGCCATTTCGCACCAACTTTTCGTGGATTTTAGTGGATTTGGTTTTCATAAAACTATTAATGTAATTGGTGCTAAAAAAAATATGTGCTTAATTTCTACATACAACTCTATTCTTAATTGCACAAATTGGAAATCAATAATCTCATGATATCCTAAATGTTGAGCATCAAAAATAAATACTTACAAAGAAAAGATAGAGTTTTGCTTTGTGTGTAAAAATAGACCTTGAAATTAGCGTAGCCATTCGTGCACTGTCCGGCGTCTAAACATTGTTACAGCACTAATTTAGCACCTGAAGCTGTATAACAGCATATAATAAACATCAGAGGTCAATAACCCTACTGAGTCACGCGAAATTTATCCTCAAGCATCAATTTTCATCTCGACAAAAACCTGTATTCGAACCATTTCTACGTGTATGAATCAGGGCAGGTCAATGCATGACTAGTCACTCCAGATTCCTTTAAAGCAGGGTTTCTTAAAGTGGGGTTCACGGACCCCTTAGGGGTCCATAGCATGTGTGTCAGGGGTCCCACAGTAGGTCAGTCCATAGATGAGAGTATGTATAATGGGTTACTAGGAAATTACCAGAAAAAAAAATTACAGGGGTCCGTGGAATAGTTTAAATTGTGAAAGTGGTCCGTGACTGCAAAAAGTTTAAGAAACCCTGCTGTAAAGTATGGTTGATCGAAGTGTTACTTGACCATTTTTTTTTTAATTTTTAATATGGTAAAATTTTTCTTTATCCGAAATCTGATTATTAGGAGAGCAGTATTTAATGGCTAAGTTCAAATTTGGCTCTTATCAAATATTTCAGACATTTTGTGCAGATGTGTATTAATTTAGAAGTAATGAAGGCCAGTAGCTAATTACTTTCATTCAATACATTTTTGGACTCGTATATTTTAAATCGTATATTTAGGTGTTTGCAAAAAAGTAAACGTGCTTGTTCTAGATCGTGAAATGAGATAAGTACAGATAAATAAAGAAGACGAACTGGCGTAGTGGTTCATAAGTCAAAACCTATGGCCTCTCAAGCAGAGGAATGCGGGTTCAAACCTGGTCTCGCACCTCTGAGTTATTCCAAATGCAAGTGCAAAATTACATTTGAAATGTACCTTTATGTTGAAGGAAAAACATCACAATATCATGAGGAAACCTGTACAAACCTACGAAGTAATTCATTGGTGTATGTGAAATTCCCAATCCGCTCTGGGTCCGCGTGCGAACAACGACCCAAACGGTATTATGAGAGGAGGCTGTGTCCAGCAGTAGGACGTATAGGCTGGAATGCTGACGACCATTTTTATCATTTAATAGAAGCTAATGAAAATTGAATACGGGGTTCACACTAATTAGAGAAATTCAAAGTCACTATCCACTGAGTTATCCGGTTACTATGATTACTACATCATCAGCGAAGACGTCCACTGCTGAACAAAGGCCTCCCCCTTAGAACGCCACAATGAACGACAACTCGTCACTTGCATCCACCCAATTACCCGCAACTCTCACGATATCATCAGCCCACCTAGTGGGAGGCCTGCCAATGCTTCGTCTTCCGGTTCATGGTCACCACTCGAGGAATTCTTTATCCTAAGTGCCTAAGGGTTATCTGTCTTCGAGCGATGTGGCCCACCCATTACCTTGGTTCTTCGGCGAATTTCCGTATTCCGAATACTATCGCGCAAAGAAACTTCGAGCATAGCTCTCTCCACAGCTCGTTGCCTGACTCTGATCCTCTCCAAGATCCCTGCACATTACATATATTTAATTTCGTTTTTAGGGTTCCGGAGCCAAAATGGCAAAAACGGAACCCTTATACTTTCGCCATGTCTCTCTGTCCGTCCGCGGCTTTGCTCAGGGACTCTCCATGCTAGAAAGTTGTAATTTTGCACGGCCATATATATGTAAACTATGACAACAAAATAGTACAATAAAAAAACAAAAAAAATTTTTTTAGGGTACCTCCTATAGACGTAAAGGGGGGTGATTTGTTTTTGTCGTCCAACCCTATAGTGTTGGGTATCGTTGGATAGCTTTAACCATTAGGGGTTTGCGAAATATTCATCTTTAAAGAGAAAATATTCATGAAAATCGAGCGTCCCCCCGCCCTAAAATCTAAACCGGTGGGTGGAAAAATTTGAAAAAATTCAGGATGGTAGTAAGTATATCATACTTTCAAGGAAAACTATAACGGCTAAGTTTGCTTGAGAATTATTAGTAGTTTAAGATTTACATAGCAGCCTAATGTATAAAATATACCTAAACTTGGAAGATTCCGTATAAAGTATGAAATCCTTAGAAAAATGTTACTTAATTTTTTCTTAATGGCTACGGAACCCTATTTTGGGCGTTTCCGACACGCTCTTGGCCGGTTTTAATGCAAGTTAGGAACTTATATAAGGCTTATCCAAATGTATAATTATATTACACAACTTATCACCATAACATAAAATAAATCAAACAACCTACAAGGCAAAAAACTTCGGCGAGAGATGTCACAGGCTTTGACCCCAAAACGCAGGACGTTACCTCTTTGTATTTACCACTATCTCGAGCCTAATTAATGTAAATGTAACAGTTTTGGCTCGCTGTTCTTGCATTATCACCTAAACTACAATATCAATATTAAATTTCAATTTAATCCGATCACTGGAAGGAGGTGAAGTGGAACTTGCAAGCTTTGAAGACAAGTTACACACGAGCTTGTAAAAAAAAAGGAAAATACAACCCGCTATCACGCTCCGTACAAGTTCTACAACCGTAACATAAAAATACTCACGATAAAACTAAACTAAATAAACGACCCAAGGTCTTATACTCACAAGTTAACGCACTTAACAAAAAACAAGCCTACCGCAAGCGGAGCGGTAATTGTTTAAAAACAAAAACGCATGAATGGGACGAGCGAAACCGGGAAAACGATAAAAACGACGTTCCATATTCGAGAAATGATTAAAAAGAAAAGATGGAAATAAAAGAAAGACGCGCCGCGGCACGTACCCGGCTAAAAAGAAGAACTATTCTGGCGTGAATGAAAAGCCCGGTACGCGCGCTACAGTAATCTTGTCATTATTTTTATTTTTTAAGATTTCGTTTTATTATTTTATTCCTTTTTATGGCATGTCGTCGTATGTAGGTCAGGTTGTTTTGGTTTTGGCGGCAAGGTCGTGTTTTGTGTGTAATCATGGGCGTTGAACCGTACGTTGCTTGACGTCTAGTTAGTTATTTTATTTATTTGACCGCGTGGCGTTTGGTTTGAGTTTTGCTTCTAAAGTAAACATTATCAGCCGAAGTTTGACTCATCCCGTCTAAATAGTGCATTCAAAATCAGGTTTTATAATATACCTAGTTTGAATCGTTTTTTTTTTATTTATACTTTACCGAAAAAAACTGGTTTTGGATTTCCTGAGCCCGTTTAAAACAAGATTTCTGACAGATCTCCTCTCCTACTTCTTTTGAAGGCAATAAATATCAAGGATGTATCCAGAACGCAAGTTCATTTTACATAGTATTTTAAAAGCAAAAATGGTTTCAATAAAAAGACACGTCAAGATCGGTTACTTTCTTTCTAAAGCTAAAATAAACATAGGTAAGTACCTATAGTATAACAAAGGACTAGTAACTATAATATAGAAGTTCAAATTCTTATTGTATTATAATACAATATGGACCCAAATTGTCCATCAATATATCTTTTAGTAGCCTAGTGTGTCCGCTTCTTAACTCCATTGGACCGAGGAGACTTTGGGGCAGATCAAGAACCTAAATTTCCTTATAAACAGCTACTTGGCAAATAGCTGTGACGTTTTTTTTTCGAAGTCCAATATTTCCTAAACCATTTTGATAAAACTTACGTAATTACTGATGAAATTCAAAAATTCAAAATCTCTTTATTTCGCAATAAAAACACAGTACCTATGCAAGTGCTTAGAAACTATTTTAGATTACCATGGCATTTTAAAACATAAATTAAATCAGGTCCAAGAAAAAATGGTGGCTCTCATTGCCTGAACTTTCCAGGTATCATGTTTTTTTTTTTTTTATTCGACTGGATGGCAAACGAGCAAGTGGGTCTCCTGATGGTAAGAGGTCACCACCGCCCATAAACATCTGAAACACCAGGGGTATCGCAGACGCGTTGCCAACCTAGAGGCCTAAGATGGGATACCTCAAGTGCCAGTAATTTCACCGGCTGTCTTACTCTCCACGCCGAAACACAACAGTGCAAGCACTGCTGCTTCACGGCAGGATTAGCGAGCAAAATGGTGGTAGCAATCCGGGCGGACCTTGCACATGGTCCTACCACCTGCAATATGCACCTGCTGATTGATTAAACAATAATGGTTAAACAATATTTTTATGAAAGTTTATTTAAGCAACAATGTGAGTTCTTCGTGTTAAGGAATGTGGACGAATCAACATCGTGGGCCATATTGCAATATGGACAACATGGCATATTAACAATGTAAGAATGTTGACGAGCTAGGTGACAATTAAGGAATTGTACTGTTGTTGACGAGTTAAGAAGATGGATGGACCTTGGATTAACATATTGGCTACTTTTTATCCTGAAATAATGTATTATGGCTCCCTTGGGATCAAAAAAGTTTTAAACAGCATACTGCGCGAGCGAAGACGCGGGCAAAAGCTATAGTGAGTATTAAATTAAATTTACCTTATAACGCCTGGTTTACACTAATCCAGATTACGTAATACTACTCGGTCAGCTGTTAGATAGTGTAATCGAGACATACTCGTACCAGCTCACCTGCAAAAAAGAAGCTCAAAGAGATCTAGAAAGCGTCTAGAACTAGGCAATATCGCGTGATTGTTTATTTTCTGTCTCTGTCTGCTGGTTGTTTTTTGTTTTTTGTCTCAGTCTTCGCGCCTCGGGTCTAATTTAACACTTGTCGCATCGTGGCGCCTTGGCGTAGTAATGTTGTCGCGACTTGTCGCACGGTAAAATAATAAATGGGGTGGAATATAAGTACTTAACCTAAAAAATTAACAGACTTTATGTTCAGCTCTTCTGTTCTTTTTGTGGTTCCTTTTATCAACCAACTTCAAAAAAGGAGGAGGTTCTCAATTCGTCTGGTTTTTTTGTGTGTTTGTTTCGCGATAACTCCGCCAATTGAGGATCGAATTGCAAAGTTCTTTTTTTGGTTATAAAGGACATACATCCGAGGTAGTCCGATTGTCACCTAGTCAGGATCTGATGATGGGATCTTGAGAAATCGAGTTCAACCCTCAAATTTTAAAAGCTCCCTTTAGCGATTTTGGCATTTTTAACACCAAGGATTTACATTCAGAAAGTATCATTTGGTGAACTGGACCTGATGAAAACAAGACCTTAGGTACCGGTACTATATGTAATAAAATAATATAACTTTTCCGTGTTTGGGCTTAATGGAATCGTTTTCAGATGCGCTTTGGCTACAATCATCAAAAACCCCGATTACAAAAACCTTGAAATTAATTTTCTACTAGTTTGATGTCGGTGTCTCAGCACAAGCCAGCAGGAGTGATTGAAGCCCAATATATAGTATGTAGGTGATGTAGACGACTATAGTTCCACTCCTGCTGGCTCGTGCTGAGACTTCAAACTAGTAGAAAATTATTTTCAAGATTTTTGTAGTCGGTTCCATTTTTTGATATTTTTTTTTTGTTAGCATGCTTTTTAAAACTAATGTTTTAGTATTTGAGGCTTGATATAGTTTAAAGCACAAGAAGTAATAAAAAAAAATGTAGCCCGTGATATGTCCCACTGCTGGGCAAAGGCCTCTCCTTTCCTCCGCCACTCTTCCCTATCCTGGGCATGCACAATGGCGTCGCCAAGAGGGGGCAGGGAGGGCAACTGTCCCCCCCCCCAATAGAGATTCTAAAAATGTTGCCAAATGTAAAGCAACCAAACCAAAGTTATTTCAATCGCCGTAGACGTAAGGAACTAAAAGAATTTCCTTGCTCACCCGCGACCTTACGATAGCTAAGCTTATGCAAAATATGCGTGTTCATGCAGTTCCTCCACCTCCACACTGTAAGAACACACACAAATCACACAAACCCATCTATCACCACCACCACACTACACTGACGCGTTTCGAACTCAACCAGAGCTCATCTTCAGAGTGACACAACCGTACACCATGCTACCAGTTGTTAGACTAACGAACCACAACCACCGTTTTAACTTGTCACGGTAACTCCCCAAGTACCCACATACGTTTTATGAAACAAAACAAAACTACCCACAAATTATTAATAAATTTTTAACCGTCCTTCAAAACTACCTTGATTTTTATTTATTTACTGTCAAGGCATATTTTATTAACTACCATTGCTGAAATTAGATCCAAGCCGTAGCAAGGGAGATGAAACTAAATTTACCTGCTCATTAATAATAGACCCCATACTGTTGTATCTAATTATCTCCATGCATTCTAAAACATCGAGACGAAACCCCTTGCCACAATAATGTAACACTTCATACGAATCTGACTCCGATAAAGAATGATTTAGTTCCAACAAATGTTGGCAAAATTCGACTTATCAGGATCTTTCTTTTCTTTTAGTTCATTGATATGGACCTCCGCAAAGTAACGCCTGATTCTCGTACTACAAGCACCTACAAGAAAAGCTTCATGTGCTCTCAACTTTACCGACAATTCATACTTTTCTCATTCTCCATCAGCTTTGCCCTCTCCTGGGCCAATCGAGCTGAAAAGCACTCAGGTCGTGCCGCCATCTCCTTTTAGGTCTGCCTCTGCTCCTATGGCCATCCCTCGGACCCCATTCGGTAACTACTCGTATTTGTGCCCATCACTCCGAATGCATGCGGCAGACTTAATCCAGCCCCACTTCAACTTGTCGGAATTATAATTTTTTTTTTTTAATTATTAATATTATATTTTAATTATTATTATTTGTTTACAGCCAATCCGCACCATCGTCACAAGCTCTGATTTTTTACCACAAGAATGGCAACAAAAACTGGCATGTAATGACGCTCCGATCCGACCGTTAGCGGCCGGCGGTTCGATCCCGGCAAAAAGATCAAGATACGTGCCCAATTATTACAGTATGACTTTAAATACATTTTTTCTATGTGCGAAATGTACTAGGAGGGTTTCATAACAGTATCGCGAGGTTTGTTTGACGTCACAGTTGTGCTTGCGATTAGCTCATTTTAGCCTGGTCATTCTACAGTTTTTTTTTGGAAATAATTCGATATACTTACGGCTTATTTTTTGTATATGGCATTTTACCTATAATTTCGAATCTACCAAAATTTGGTTCCGGAAGATGGTAAAAAAATATTGTACTCTAAAATAGGTGTTTTTTTTTAGCAAAAATGTTATCAGTAAATTTACTTTAAAAATATTTTTGAATAATTTAGTTTTTAAGCAAGCTGAATCCACACATATATCTAACAGGAAATTTAAAAAAACCGATTAAGTGATTATTTCGTAATACGTCTAATTTCTATTAGGAAAAGAATAAAATAAGATTTTTTTAAGTCACATGTTGCCAACCTAGAGGCCTAAGATGGGATACCTCAAGTGCCAGTTATTTCACTGGCAACAAACACGAAAAACATCATTAAAACTATTAAATTATGAATTGAATATAAATAGGCTTATAGCAATTTCGCCTGATTATAAATTACAGAATTACTAAAGATGATTTTTTACAAAATTTTACTGTCACGGTGATAAATTTTGGTGGATTATTGAAGAATATATATTTGCAAATTACCTGACCTAATTTTTAATGCAAAAAATGGCTTATTTGAATTATTTTTGATTTTACTGAGAGCAAAGGTTTTGCGAATATGATGTTTTGCGAATATGATGTTTTGCGAATATGATGTTTTGCGAATATCATGTATTGCGAATACCATGTTTTGCGAATATGATGTTTTGCGTATATCATGTATTGCGAATATCATGTTTTGCGAATATCATGTTTTGCGAATATGATGTTTTGCGAATATGATGTTTTGCGAATATCATGTTTTGCGAATACCATGTTTTGCGAATATGATGTTTTGCGTATATCATGTATTGCGAATATCATGTTTTGCGAATATCATGTTTTGCGAATATGATGTTTTGCGAATATGATGTTTTGCGAATATCATGTTCAGCGACGGAAGGTTCATAGCGCGCAAATGTATTCAAAGGACCGACCCCAAAAGAACCGGGAAAAGGAGTGCGAAATGTACCATACCTACTAACTGCAAAGCAGATATGCACTAATTTAATGTTTTAACGCCACTAGGAACACTCGAAGAACAGATAAACGTTGGGGGAGAAAAGTCCTCGAGTGGCGACCATGAACCGGAAGACGAAGCGTTGGCAAGCCTCCCACCAGGTGGACTGAGGACATCGTGAGAGTTGCGGGAAACCGGTGGATGCAAGTGGCGAGTTGTCGTTCATTGTGGCGTTCTAAGGGGGAGGCCTTTGTTCAGCAATGGACGTCTTCCGGCTGATGATGACGATGATGAACGCCACTAAGATTAACATATTTCATCATCATCATCATCCCAGCCTATACACGCTCCTCTGCTGGGCACAGGCCTCCTCCCAGAATGAAAGGGCTTGTGCCATAGTTCCCATGCGGGCCTAGTGCGGATTGAAAACTCACACATACTATTGAATTGCTTCGCAGGTTTGTGCAGGTTTCCTCACGATGTTTTCCTTCACCGTAAAGCTCGTGGTAAATTTCAAATGTAATTTCGCACATGAATTTCGAAAAACAAATTATCTGTTCATAATTATAGTTATTAGTGTTGTGTAGTTTACCTGTGCAGCGATCTGAGTTTCACCGACGGTGTTGGCTGAAAATCAGCGTTATAGTGTTAAGTATAAACGCTTCAGCATTAGGTATGCTGAGCCAGTGTCCGATTCGTAACCGCAATTACACACTATTTTTAGGTTTATCATCAAATTACCGCCACTTAAATAATCGAATTTTATTTTCAAAGTCAACGTTTCGTGTATTTTCATTTCATCGACAATTTAATTCGTGAAATTGTCATTACAAGTAATTTCAATTCATATATTTTTAATTGTCCGATGATTAATTGTATACTTAGTTGCATTATTATTATTGTCTCACGTTGTCACGATACATTTTTTCTTTCTTTCTTTCGAAAGTAAAGTATTAATTTTAAAGGAATTGACTAGTTGTGTGGAAATTCACCGGTTATTCTTTCTCGTCTGTAGATATATTTCGACAACCGTTCGGGTTTTGGTTTTGTTAATACTTTTTTTCCACTGTTTATCTCATTTTCCGTTTTATGGGTGATTGAACCTAACTAACCGCTATTTATTAGGCGTTATTAAGGAACGGAGTAAAATTTCGCGTACCGATAAATCGATTCGAGAAAATTTACGCTTAAAATTGTTTAAAACCGCACCCATGAAGTATCGTCACGACTGGTTAATACTAAAAAAAGTTATTAAACTAGGGTTAAAAAGCGTTAAAGTATTTTTGACATTGACAGATTGATTGTTTAGAAATTATTAACGCGTAATTTTTAAATTATATCCCGAAAAGAGATAACTGTTGTCGTTTTGGGAAATAACAGTTTGCGTAGCGTAACTGATGAAGTTTTTTAACCTGATTCTTGTCGTGAGCTTTTTGAAAATGAAAGTGTTTGGAGACTTTGGCAGGCTAAAATGGAATCTTCACCGTATCAGCTGTAGGATAGTACTTATCCCAGCGGATCTCACTTGCGGTCCCAAGGGGTAATGCGGCCAGCGTCATGGGAACCCTGCCACAGGCAGATCTTTTAGACGGGGTATTCTGTTTATAATTTTCATTGTTGCTGTTAGTTACGCTATCTTAGGTTAGTTCTTTTTTATGTATGTAAACTCATAAAAGCCGTGGTGGCCTAGTGGTTTGACCTATCGCCTCTCAAGCAGAGGGTCGTGGGTTCAAACCCCGGCTCGCACCTCTGAGTTTTTCGAAATTCATGTGCGGAATTACATTTGAAATTTACCACGAGCTTTGCGGTGAAGGAGTACATCGTGAGGAAACCTGCACAAATCTGCGAAGCAATTCAATGGTGTGTGTGAAGTTCCCAATCCGCACTGGGCCCGCGTGGGAACTATGGCCCAAGCCCTCTTGTTCTGAGAGGAGGCCTGTGCCCAGCAGTGGGACGTAAATAGGCTGGGATGATGATGATGAAACTCATAATTGTACAATATAAAAGTCTATTTAGTATAGATTCATAATAAAATATTTAACTTATGATTAGGTTTACCTATCTACTTTTGGACATAGGTCTCGCCTACTTATATAAGAAAATTGAACTGAAAAGAGGCATGGTGATAATACTGAGCGGCAAAAAATGTGGCCCTCAAGTGTATAAAGAAGAAAGAAAGAAAGAAAGAAGACATTTATTCACTTACACAGAAGACACACATATACAGCAAAATATGCAGTAATAGGTAATTTTGTAGCTGAGTATATATATATAAACATACATTTTACCGCTTGCTGGCGGTCTATCTGGTAGCTCGTCCTTATAGTAGGTAGTATGTAAAAGCCAGCAGAGTAAAAAACATACATGCTACAAACTCTATAAAATTGAGAACCTCCTCCGTATTTTTCGTCGGTTAAAAAATTGCCTCTTTCGAGGGTGAAGAAGCGTAGTTACACATGGGTACGAAATAATCATTATAAATCGATAATGTATTTATTGATCACATCGCCATCGTTGCACACATTAAGATCTTATCCGTGTACCTATAGAGGAGAACATTTATAGCCGGACATACATAAGCTTAATTTAATCATCACTGTAGTACCTTCCAGCAACTCGCATCCATTACACACCTATACCTCCCGCGCAAAATAGCGACAGTCGTCATGGCAACCCTGTCGTTGTTTTGCCGATCGCGTTTTGTCTTTTTATATTTTTTTTGCAAACGGAGACATAGGCGCATGGCGGGGGCAGACATGCATTTTATGGGCTGTGTTAGGTTTAGAATATTGTTTTATGACAGGTTTAGTAGGTGGAGTATGAGTAAGTATGTTACGTATATTACGAAATGGGTATATATCTACTTATGTCGTTAGTATTCATGTTAGAAAGCTAGCTCTAGATACAAAGGCACAAAGCCTGGAATTCAACTGATATTAATATAATTATTTTTTAAACTAAGTAAACAATTGACAAGATTTCATTTTTTAACACTTTTAAATTACTTCAGGAATCGAAAGAGTTTTGCCTCCTGAACATGGGAAAATATTTATTATAATTTATTTCTCCATATTTATAAAAATACAAAAAATTTAAAAATATAAGTATCTGAATTTGCCAAAACTACCACATAATAGATAATATTACCTTTGCCTTTTTCACCAGAAAAAGGAGCTGTCATAATTTTGACAACGTCTACGTCAGATTTACGCGTTTTTTTTAAATAGAGACTAGATAAAAGTAATAGATCTATTGTGTGGTAGTTTTGGAGCTATGCCCTTTTAGAATAAGCACATCTTAAAAAAATGTAATAAATTAATTATTCATCGTAGCGAAATTTTAAAAATATCAGCGTCTTTCTCTTTCCAAACAGAATACAGTAAACGAATTAAATTATAGTCTTAGAAATATGAAATTTTGACAATTTTGAAAGTTTATATGAATAATTCGTTCTATTCTAACCGTAGCGTTTCAGACATTAAAAATACACGCTCAAAAGAATATTTTTCATAGTTAAACTGGTGAGTTATTTAAAAAAGTACCTATTTTGACTGATTAACCTCAAAATTAAAAGCCCGCGAAATGGCCAGCAAAACATGGCGGCCGTTCGATCAGAAATTAAATAACGGTCCGACACCACAGATAAGAAATTAAATTGGAACAGAATTAAATTCGGAACAACTGGGTGCCGTCTCGGTGTGACAATGCAAGTGAAATTGGAGTTTTAGGGTTCCACACCTCCAGAAGACTAAATAGAAACCCAAAGAAAGTAGAACAGGCAAATGATTTTTCTGCGAATAAGAGGATGAATGACACACCTGTTAGTCAAAATACACGCAGTTACATGCCTTCCTTTATGTACAGCAACCTGCATTAATATCTGTCACAGGGAAGCTTGTAAATATAATTATCTGACACCTACACCTACACCTATCGGCTCTAGAAATAGAGTCCTATAAGTCATATCAGATATTTATGTACGCCTTGCTGCTGTCGGGTATTGGTGCTATAGTAGTCCGCCGTTAAGAAGTGAATCCTGACACGTGTTACTCCCGTACTGAATATCTACGTCAAAAAAAACATAAACGTATTTAGTACCAGGATGACAGGTGTCAAGATTGACTTCTTAGCGGCGGACTACTATAGTGACTGCACCTAGTACATACTCGTAGTACCTACCATACACGAGAAACTAACCATCATTCAGTTCCGTCAACCACAACTTTCAAGTTCATATTCTCGGTCTACGGGATCCTGTGCGCGTAAGTCGAATTCAGACTTAGCCGCGTTTGATTTCAATGATTTACTTATGGAAATTTCACTTGTGAAATATCTAATTTTTATTGGCAAGCGAAAATAAAATATAATGGTATCGTTTTAAAAAGTTATTTCGCTTATTTAGCGTTTTCTAGACAGACGTCTGAACCATCTCTTCGACTCGGAATCAAATTTGATCATGATATACAGTTTTAACTACGGTCGAATATTATGTTTACGGTGTTATTTATTAGGTACATTTATTAAATTAAGTACCTGGGCGACAGAGCTATGCTTGGCATCTTAAGAGGTGGCAGATCGATATGTAGACGAAAAAAAATCTCATTTTACCTACCACTCTGCCGGTACAGTTAGGTACTACATTATATACATGCAAAATTAGAACATTCCGACACTAAAGTACCTACCTACTCTCTAAGCTGCGGACGGACGGATGAATAGACAGACATTGCGATTCTATGAGGGTTCTTTTCTTGCCATTTTGGCTACGGGACCCTTAAAACAAGGCAAGTAATCAAAAGTTAGCTTAAGTAAGCACACAACATACACAGGTAAACGTACCTATAGAACAAACTGATTTATGAGCCAGAGTGGATTTTTTTTAATAATCAATCTCACTTTGATTTCCTTGACAAAAGTATGTGATGTTAACATGACATTAGTAGCACAAAAGTTCTACCCTGGTACATGATTCAGTTTGTTCGATTGTACATAGAATTAAGCTACTGTTACACCATGCTCGTTAGAAGCACGAGAGCATGCTACTAATCGAGCAAATGCTACTTTGCACGCTTAAAACTAGCATGCTTATTGCTAGCATATGTAAACAGTCCATGAGCATGCTCATTACTGGCATGCTCATAAGCATACTTATTAGCACGCTAGTAAAGAGCATGTGTAACACTAGCTTTATCACAAATATTAGCACAAGAACTCCAGCATTGAGGGCTATCGCGAATGAATTCGCCGCTAGAGGCGCTAGTGTAGCGTGAGGTCTCCGAAATGTCAAATCTCATAGTTTTTGGGTGAGCTACGCGGGTTTAATTATAATTAGAATTTTTTTGTGAATATTTTACATTACCTGAAATTAATTATGGCAATTATGCGTTACGGGGCAATGAATGTCTGTGTTTTGAGACAGTTTTGTCTTTCGGAAACTTTTGTCCTCTCTTTTTTTCCGAACATAACGGGACTACGCAACACTATGGTGGCTGGATATTTTTATGGTACGGTTTTAAGGTGTTTTAAATATGATTTTAATCTAAACTTTGTTTTAACGCCCGTAATAACAGACTCTGAAAGCCATACTTAAAAACCTCACGCAACAGTGCGCCATCTAGTGAGACAAAAAACGATAGCCCTCATTGTTACAACTGTCTACCTTCACATTCAAAGTCAGCATTAACAATATGTTTGTTCATCAAGACTTTGCCGTGCCCGCAAGCGTAGTAGGAAGCAATAAAAATCAATTACGAACACAAGAGCTATAATTTGGCGTTGCTACTTAACTATAACAACGTGATGTAGAGACGCCAAATGCGCCCATAGCGTGAGGAATAGGGGGACTACTACGAAATTCGAAAATCAAAGCTCGTATCGTAACGTCCCTCTCACTCTCGTATTAAATAATATAAGCATCAGCGGGCCGGCAAGACACGAAGTTCGAGTTTTGCACTTCATAGAGTAGCCAGGTCGGTTATATTTGTAATTTTTGGTTATGGAACTGTCTTTTGGTTCTTTGAGTAAATAGGTAGTCTCTTTTCTGTAAGTATAGGTGAAAAACTTACGCAAATGGGCCAATCAACTATTTTACCGACACTTTGGGCGTCTCCGGCGTTACCAAAATTGTCTCTGGCGTTACCAAGAAATCGTACTTCCAACAAGATATTTCACGGTTTAATAGGTTAAACTTACGTAGGATGGTATGTATTAATGTACACCATCTATTAAATTACAGAAAAAACAAGTTAACTTATAAAAATCTGCAATTGTTTGAAAAATGTCGCGGACAGTATAGTGTCGGTAAAAAAGTTGATTGGCCCACATTACCTCAAAGTCAAAGTAGCAAATATGTCAAAAAAATCCCCCGTTTCGGAATTGAAAACCTCGAAAAAGAATCCGGCAAGAAACTCAACCATTTTTGATCAGATTAAAGTACTTAAGTACAATGTTAAGAGTTAATGATTTACGTCATAAGTATTTAACAAAACTGCATTTTTTTGCTATTTGCAGTAGTTAAGGGATGTCAAATGCGGATCGGAATTAAGTCCAATTATCCGTACATGATATTTATTATCGATAATTTTATAGATAATACGCCTTAACAACATATATATCAAACACCTAATAGGTGTTTTAAGCAGATTAGTACTTAGGCTTCGATTTCCCGAGAAGTGAGATGTTGCCAGTTAGTGACATTGTCGTTAATTTTTACAAGCTTTATTTAACTTGAAACATTCTTCTTATTCTATGTATGTTCTTCATGCTCTTCATACAACGATATAAGTTTAAGTATTTAAGTATTTTTGGAATTCCGTTGGGAATTTCGTAAAATCACGGAACTGGTTCCTAATACTTTATGCGAGCGAAGTAAAGACTTGTTTTGTAGTATTTCGAAGAGTCGAGTAATAAAATGGCAGTTAAGTTCTAGGTAGATATAATTCCGAGAACGTCTGTAGGTCGCAGGCGCAGGACTGAACATAAAAAGCTAAAGGTCAGACCTTTGTTAGTCTGTCTGACAGATCCACTAATATCGTTAAATTTGTAACACATCGTGTTGTTTTTGATATCCGTTAATTTTAAGGGAACAATTCGACTGGTGAAGAAGGGAAGTTAATTTTTCCGGGACACTGTGCCCTAAGTCTTACCTAGTGCTTAATACAAAATCAAGAATGAATCAGCAATTAAAATATAAAAGATTCTAAACTTAGAATGTTTTTAGAAAGTCTGTATGTAATAAACATGTTTTAATGTTTTTGTTTGCTTCATACATATTTAGCAGAAGAAAGTTTAAAAAAATAGCTTTTATCCTGTCTTTCCTGTCTTATGTATAATCACATCAGTGTCATTCGCCAAGTTTGTGAATTTACAAATATGATACAATAACTTTATCAATAACGTTAATTGTAAACTTATGTTAAGTGAAAAACGATTTGGCGAGATACTTAATAACCAGATAGTTCCCATCAAGGAACTGAGTCATCTGTCGAAGTTAACAGAAATTAAGAAAAACACTGCGTATAATATGTTTGTAATTAGGCACCGCGCCGAAATTGGTGGACCGGTAATCAGCCTTCGCTAGACAGTCATACTTCTATAATTTCATACTAAATATTTAATATAAGATAAAATAAAAAATATTTAGAGAAGAGGTACGAGGACAAGATAGATAGATGCCGAGGTACAAGTCACCTGCATTATAAATCTGCCACAGCGGAGAGCGCAAAAATATCTGACATCCTTTAAGTATGTAGGATAGCTGATGAGTCTACCTACGACAAATCTTGAACATCCAGTAATACCGCCACTTTGTTGTAGTTTTAATTATCGGCGCATTTAGTTTTGTCTGGAAATATTTGAATACTTTTATGTATTTAAAACTCAAAGTGCCTAGTGTAAAAAAAATAATCTTGCCTTAATTACTTTTAATGCAACAATGCATTCGTCCCATGTAAATTAAATTAGGTACCTTGTCAAGGTTTTAAAAATAATGGACTTTTTTCGGAACGACAGAGTAAGCAACGCCATCTATTATAAAATTAAAACAACACTAAACTTTGACAGTTTCAAGATGTATTTTCTTCTTAATTTTTTATTGTTCTCTTGTCATTAAGCAAAATACAGCTTTTCCAAGTCGCGTGAAGCTAGGCACAAAAGGATCAAATTGTTCTAAAAGTAAGTTCTGTATCGAGTCGACTATGTTCTTACAAGTTTATCTTGTAAATATTTTCACTCCGAAACTATTTGGTAAAGCTTTCATTTTACAAACAAATCAAATTTATTTTAGCAGCATGATATAGAATTGTTATCGTACTTATGAAATTAAAAGATAATGACAATAGATAATGTTAGATAATGTTATGTATAGTTTCTGAACATATCTGTCAAACTTTAGCAAAGTGCTTAGCGTGAAGTTAACAGCAAGTCAAGTTGTTCGCGAACAGTGCTTCGCAAAACTGCACAGTGGACTCAAAAATTACGTAAACTAGTGAAAATAAACATGTTGTCCAGCCTAAGAACTGGAGTTCAGGGCCTGGTACGTTAATCCTGACTAGTTCTTACTGACCAAAGGCGTTGTTGTGATAAATAATTAAATTACATAATATCGATTTGACACTTCGTCTAACATCGCGATGGTTCTGATACAGCTGTATTTTCCAGTGGCGTGCTTCGTCCAGGGCTTTGCAGACGACTTCGACCCTGCAACATGACAGCCTGTTCGTCCATCGTGATACTCCCGAAGACAATCCGAATATCCCTTTTGAATTCACGCCGGAAAATACTAAGGTACGTAACCTTCATTTGTTTTGGTTAAATTCTCTTTCCAAGCAAGTAGTTTTTGTGATAGTATCATAGTTTAAAATGTTTCTGTGGATTGTCTTTTCTTCATGGCCAGTTACACTAAAATTGTTAATTGTAGCCTCCTTTCTTTTAAAAAAATATTTTGATATTGCTTATGATAATAGTAGTGCTATGTGCAACTCTCTTTGGTTGAATTTATGATAAAAGCCTCATAAACGGACTAATTTTATGTTAACAACATATAAGTGTTGCCATATATTCTTCCGGAATATAACTTTGTTTGCAAACTACCTTCCGCTGGCGTTCGTGTTGTCACAGCCTAGTGTGTATATGTCATTATTTTATATGTTTAGTTTTAATGGGTCCCACTGAAAAACAGTGTTGTGGCTTGCCGCAACATTATGTTGAGTGGGTCCCAATTTATACTATTCGATGTTTTTTTTTAATTATTATTTTTTCCTAACATGTTTTTTCTGTGTATTGAATATGTGTAAATAAATGTCTCTCTCTCTCTCTCAGAAAGAAGATCTATATTAGAATAAATAGCTAGACTGCTAAAGACAACCATCCAAAACAAAATGGTTGAGACAACTTGAGAATATGTTAAGTGAAATAAAACAACAAGGACTGATTGATTTGATTGATCATGATTTATTCTTCATGGAATTTATTTGACTGGACTAGAAATTTTCTAGTCCCATCAAACAAATTTCATATTTTTATTGAAACTTTAAATTGTAGCGTATGGAAGCCCTCCTAGCAATCTATCCGGAAGGCCACAAGCGTGCGGCCATGATCCCACTGCTGGACTTGGCCCAGCGTCAGAGTGGGGGGTGGCTGCCTATCTCCGCTATGCACAAAGTGGCTGAGGTCCTCAACTTACCCAGAATGAGGGTGTATGAAGTTGCCACCTTCTACACTATGTTTATTAGGTAAGCAAATTAATTTGGTTTATATTTATATCCTCCTAAGACCCAGAGTCCTTTATAAAGGACTTATTGTAATTGGAACATCAAGCTCTATCATAAATTACATAAAGTATGATGTTCATACATCAAAAATTTGACTTTGTCATTAGGAGGATAGAATAATTTCACCACACCAATTAAAAGAATGTATATATCAGTAGTATTCATTAGTATTAGTATTAAAACACTACTACTGACCTAGGGTTGCCATATGTTAGGATTTATCCGGACATGTCCGGATTTTTGAATCTTTGTCAGGATTGCAGCCGGACTTCACAACACAAGTGTCCGGATTTTTAGAAGTGAACTTGAAAAAAAAATTTAACATTTGTTTTCATGAAACATTTATACGAATAACGTTTTTTACGAGTGAAATGATAAATTAAGTAGTAACTAATCAACAAAATAAATCCCACTAATATTATAAAAGCGAAACTTTGTATGGATGGATGGATGTTTGGATGTATGTTCGTTACTCTTTACCGCAAAAACTACTGAACGTACTTGAATTAAATTTGGCATACAGGTAACATATAGACCCTGAATTAACATATAGACTACTTTTTATCCCGATATTCCCACATGATAGGGATAAAATCTCGAAATTTCAACCGCAGGGTTTAGTCTTGAAATTTAAGACAGTTGTTCTAACACAACCTCAATGAAGACCACAATACAAAACTTGGGAATTCTCAGGGGAATATTGTAAAATCCCGGAATTTCAATTGTAACTACCAGATCGAATAGTAATTTTAATACTTTACTTATAATTTTAATTGCATGTTAATTTTACCATTTTAATTGTATTGTAATTTGTTGTTTTGTTTGTTTATTTATTTAATTTAGGATTGACATGTGTGATTTTAATTTTTAACTATATTAGTAAATTGTATGGGTTTAAAAAAAATTGCCTAAATAAATAAATTTATTATTATTATTATTATTATAGTTAACGCGTGCGAAGCCGTGGGTAATCTCTAGTAATATTATATTGTTTGAGAGGCGCAAAAAGTTTCGAAATTGCGCCGGCACATCCTTCAACCTACGTCGATTCTCTGTTACAAGAAATGTCAGGACTTTTAAGGTAGTGTCCGGATTTTTGTGAGAACTTTTAATTTTTTCATATGGCAACCCTATAACCTTAAATAATAATAATTTATTTCAGGCTCTAGTTCCATCTAATCATGTTGGTTATATTCTCATAATAATGTTAGTTATTTAACTAAATTTATTTAACTGTGTTAGTTATTAAAAAAAAAATGGATTGTGAAAATTCAAGATACTACAAATCTCTAAAAATTACTGGAAAGGTCTGGTTCTTTCCAAATGAGAAGTTATTTATATGTATAAAGAGCACTAGTTCGAATTCAGGATATCAAAATCAGTAATTGAGCATTTCCAAGCTGTAAGGTGGCTGTCTTGGTCATACAGCAGGACTTCAAAGGAGTTTGGCATAAAGCGCTCGGTTCTCGGTTGTTTTATGCGATTAACGCTGTGTTAAACGCAATGCGATTGATTCGCATCTAATCTACCCAAATATCATTATTTTTTATATTTTTTTTATATTATCATGCGATCAGTCGGGGGACTATGAGCAGATGAATTGCGTGATCGATGGCGTGTAGAGTTGGCTCCCCAGCGAGAGACCGCTCTATCTGTGGCTGAATCTTCATATTAGTTGATCCAGTTCTAGGATTCTGTGCCTCTTAAGACGTCTTATCTGGTCAGACTCAGTGAGTAACCAGCTGGTTAGGGTGGCATTCAAGTCGCTTCTTGTATTTTTCTGAATATGACTGAATTTCTTGTTTCACTGTGTTAATCCTTAGATGTTGATGGACCTCTGAATTTCTGATGAACCAGGGTGTGTTGGCAATTTGCTTAAGTATAGAGTCTATCCAATCATAAACCACGCAATCTAATTGACAAACAGCTGCTGCGCTCACCGCATAACACAAATGTTTGGTTATTCAATATCTGATGCAACATGATTAGCATCAAACGCATTAAGTTTAACACAGCGTTTATTGCATAAAACAACCGGTCGCTTAAAGATTTACTGTGCAAAGTTAAAGAACTACTCCCATGATATCTATCAGTATCAATGTGTGAAATCCCAACTTTCTGATATAAGCCTCCAATTCTAAAGTTATCATTATCGTAATCAGCCATAGGATGTCAATTGTTGGACATAGACCTCCACCATAAACATAATTTATAAATTAAAGTAATTAACTTTATTAATTAAATATTGTTTCATGTTTCAGACGACCAATTGGCAAGTACCACTTGCAAGTGTGCACGACCACTCCGTGCTGGCTCCGAGGCTCCGATGAGGTCCTGAATGCCATCAAGGAAGCCACTGGCTGCGAGGTTGGAGGGAACAGCCCATGCGGGAAATTCTCGCTTTCTGAGGTTTGCATGTTATTTATAATGCTCCTGTGCTTTGTAGTCTGTGTCCATTAAGCTAAAATCAGTCACTTAAGGATGAGAAGGGGTCAATCTCGGAATGAGAGATAATAGCTGGAAACTCGTATACTTACAGCTTCATTTTGGTGTCCTAAATGTTAATGAACTAAAAGAAATTCTTTTAGTTCATTGATATGGACCTCCGCAAAGTAACGCCTGATTCAATAAATTGTCCTAAATGTTGTCTCAAAAGTCGCATTTAATCTCGTGTCCGCGTCGTAAGTTATTCAAGGTCAAATGTCAAAAAAGTCAGTTTTTCGCGATTAGGTTTCTATAGCTCCAGTGATGATTTTAACATTTATTATAAAATTTTAGAGCAAAAATTTGAAACAAATATTGTGTTAATTGCAGCACACACACACATTGAAGCGCAACTGCAACGAAACTGCAACTTCTAGTTACTTTTGAGTTTCATTTGAGTTTATGCCATGACTCCTTATGAGAGACCGTAGATGACGCAACGCAACGCAAAGTTTCAAACCGGTTGCGTTTGCGTCATGTGCGGTCTCTCATAAGGAGTCATGGCATAAACTCAAATGAAACTCGAAAGTAACTAGGAGTTGCACTTACGTTGCCGGTGCGTTTCACCGTGTTTTGGGCCTTAGCTGAGTATAGTAATATTATGAAATGACAAACTTTGAGAAATGGTTTTTGCCCGTACATTAATAATCCAGTTGTCTAACGTTATCCATGATTTGCTTTATTATAAACATAATATTAAGCCGGGTTAGCAAGAAAAATAGTGCAAGTTGCAATACATTGCGAGGCCGTAAAGCAAAGTTTGTAGTGGTCAATCGAGCGCCGCAATGTAATGCAACTTGCACGATTTTTCATGCAGATCTAAACTGAGCTTTAGCGTATAGAGTTGAAGTGAATGATTTCACCCACAGCTACATGAAGAACTGATTGCATAAAAGGAGAATGAATGAAATGAATGAGTGAATGTCAAAATCCCGATGTCATTATAAGACATGTTTTTGTGTGTGTAGTGTAATATCAACTCTAGTGGCACTACCTATAAGGTAAACTTACGAGTGCTTATCACTGTCCCAATAGTTGGCATTTTTAATCTTACGTCATCAGTAGTAAAAGAGAAAAAGTAGGCTCACTACGAACAAAAGTACATCGCGCGGCTTAAATGTGTGCGAGCCGGTTGGCGCCGGTAAACATGAGTAGTATGTATACAATCGCCATCACCATTAAGGCGAATTTATAAATAATATTTTTAAATTTAGTACTATAACGTCATAAAATCTGTCTGGTTTCTCTAGACACAGATATAAGACAATTTAAGTTAATTTTCGTACTACAGTTATTTGCCTGTAGGTAACTAATCTAAAATAGACGTCGACAACCCTAAGCGTCCGCGCCGGAGTAGGCAGTTAAGTCTCCTAAAGGGTCGGAGTGGACCTACTTGTTCTCTTTTACTATGGCAATAGAGATGACAGCAGGGTGCCGTCTATTGGGCATTAGCGTGTCGAGCACTGGGACGTTTACCTTACTATTATTTACAAAACTCATATTCTTATTTCAGGTCGAGTGCCTCGGCGCATGCGTCAACGCTCCCATGGTACAAGTCAATGATGATTATTATGTGAGTACTACATTTCACTAAGAACAATACAATATTGTAATGACTTTTTTAAAGAACACATAGTCAGCAATACAGAGAACAGTATACTTCGTTTTTTTTAGCATTAGAAATAAGGTAAACAATCTTGACGAGTTAAGTTTGGTTTTTTGGAATCTTTTAAATACAAATATTTGTACTTTCGAATTTAGGTTTTACGGGATGACAAAAAAACAATCTTAATTTGATTGCTTAGTAACGATATCTCTTGTCCGGGTGAGCGGTTAGTTCCAATGGAATGCCGAAAGTTTCTGGATGAGGGCTACGGTATAGATGTCGCTAGCGTCACTGCTTGTGGCTAAATAAGAAACAAACAAGCTGAGATATGTGGTGCATAGGGGAAATTCGTGTCTGTACCGTTGTCCAGCAGTGGTGTAACGGTATAGCACGCGGCACGGAATGCCGAGGACCTGGGTTCGATTCCCAGTTCTGGTCTTATTTTTCTGGTTTTTCTGTGCATCTATATTTCAGTTTGTATTTTCAATCTTGACGAGGTTTTTATTACTTACTTATGATACCAAAAGAATGTAAATGATCATATGTCCTTGCTAATTGTTAAATATTCGCTGTGACTTATTTTTAAAAAGTGTTTTTCAATAAAAAGACACGTCAAGATCGCTTACATTCTTTCTAATGCTCAAAAAATTAAGTATAGTTACATATAACGTATAATATAATATATTCATAGTCGCTTTAAGTGTGAATTACAATGGTCTTAATCTTAGGATTAATTAGCGCACACTTAGCCAGTAAGCAATAGGTCAAATAGGTGGAATTATCGTTACAGATCAATATCTTCCAGGCAACCATTTACAGCAGGAACTAAGAAATAGACATTTTAATCTTAATGCAAACACAATTAAAAAAAAAACTAATTTCTCTCAGACTAACTCACGGCCAATAGCTATTGACTAAAAATTTCAGAGGTATTACTTATTTACTGACGCGGGCTGACGCTGCAGGGTTAAGCTAGTAGATACCTGATGAATGGGGGCTATTTCTAATTATCATGATTAGATTAATTATTATTATAGTTATTATTGAGGACTAATAGTTCTTTTATATTTACAGGAAGATCTAACTGTTGAGGATACCAAGGAAATCATCCAGAAGTTGAAGAATGACGAGAAGCCCGTACCTGGACCCAGGTATATTTATTATAATATTAGAGACCTACAAAAAATATAAAGCTAATGAAAGAGGAACTAAGAATTACCATACAAAATTATTGCCATATTCAAGCATTTTGCATTAAAACGTGACAGATACGCAGAAAGTGGCTCCCTCCTTTAATTTCTACTTTGTACTGTAGCTGTTCTTCGAATATTAGTAGCATGCCCCCTTTACCACCCATAAAAAAAAGGAACGTGATTTTCACAACATCAATGATTGATTATATGCCTTACTACTTCCTTCTTGTTTTAAGCAAGCATTATGTATGAGTAAGATCATGAACTCAGTTGCTACTTTTATCATTCTTCTATTTTTCTTTGGTCTGAGGTCCTTTGAATCGGGTATTTACCCCACATGTGGGTAATATGGTAGCTACCACAATTTTATGTAAAATTTATTATTTTGTACTTTGAGAGCAGACATGCTACCGACCCAGCTTAAACGCCTTTTTATATTAAAGGGGTCATTAAATCAGTGTAAGACAATCATGCTCATTTTTACAAGCTTTTAGTTTCACCTGTGCCGTTGTCTGTCTGTAGTTGGATTGACTTGAAATTTGGTATACTTATGTAAATTGCGTGACAATACAATAATCTGGTAGTCCAGCCAGGATCGTCGCCACAGGATGGAACTCTTCAACGGTTAATTGCATCGACTTGAAATTTGGTATGCAAACGTAGTTTGTGTGTCAATACAAGTACAGTCAACAAAAAGTACAGTAAGCAAAAAAAGCTTGTATTAAAAATGATTGAATTTTTTACCATAAACTTATTATTTCTAGAAACGGAAGATTTGCCTCCGAGCCGCTCGGTGGTCTGACCTCCTTGACAGAAGAACCAACAGGCCCTGGCTTTGGAGTCCAAGATGCCCTAAAATCATAATCAGCTTGTTGATTTTGTAAATTTTATGTAATAGGTAAATATTTAAATAAAATCATGTTAGATCAGTGCACGTTTTATTTAGTCTGGCAACATTGTTTGCGGTGGGATGAAAAAAATGCATAAGCAACAGTGCGCAGGTCGCATGATTTACATGACTTCAAATTTAGAGGAAATGTGTATATAACCAATAAGGATTGTTTATTCTCATTGCTTATCATTATCTTATTGCTCTCCAAGGTCACCGGGCACCCGACCAGCACCGCCTCGACTTTCGGCGTCCACTCGTTGTCGATAAATGGTCCACGAGTGGACGCCACGTTGACAACGAGTGGACCTCGTATGGTCCACGAATTTCCTAGTAGTCACTATGGCGGCGAGCAGCGGGCTATCATCGAGTGGTCCATGGGCGTCGCCAGGGGGGAGCACCCCCCTCCCTAGCGATTCTAAACAGTTGCCACATGTAAAACAACCAAACCAAAAAAAGTCCTAAGTCTTTGATTTGACCCAGTCTTTGAATTCACAATTCATACTTTTCTCATTCTCCATATCAACTTTTGGAGTCTTTTTGTAATTTTTATTTCAACTCCAAATTTTGTTATTTTTACGGTCATCCCGTGAAATCTATATATTTAAAAAAAATACAAAAAGACTCCAAAAAGTAATCTCAAATTAATGGTATTCGGCCTCGATCATTTTGTTCTGATTGGTTTCTCACCTGTACCTATTAGATTATTATGCTAATGATAAATAATTATTCTGAAGGTAAACGATCCCAATGCTGGATACATCTTATGTAGTATCAACTCGCGCTTTACCGATCATGTTGATCGAAGACTTGTTATTTAATTTGATGGATATTTTTAATTCTCAGCAATAAAAAAAAACCATACGACTTTTAATTTCCTTTACCAACCCTAAGAAAGTTTTAAACATACGGCGTAGTTTTATTAAAACAAAACAAACTAACACAGGGAAAATATTTCATTATGCATTTTCCTGGAATGTCTTGCACACACATTATTACACATTTCAATTATTTATTTCATAATTTTTTTATCAGACAGGAAAAGCATCCCAGCTGGTTGTATTATAATGTAGATAAGCCACGCTTTCGATGCCTTATCTAGTTCTGTTGTAGTTGTAACACGACTGATAATACAGTAAAGTGGCAGTCGTGACTCGTTATAATAGTTTACTATGTTATTATATCTATTTTCAGTGGTTTCCCGTGATGAAGTCTAACAACTAATAAGTGTGCGCAAATAGTGAATTCAGTGAAATAATGAGTTGTTAAATATGTATTGTAGTGACTTGAAATGTTTCGCCGAAACAAGAGTAATGATGTTGAAAAAGGATATTCTCAAATACCGATGTGGGAGGTGGACCATATCGCTAGTAATAAAAATGTAAGTACTTAGTAGAAAAATGTTTTGATAAATGGCCGATTCTGTTTCTCTAACACTACCATAGAACTTTGCTGTAAAGTACTAACTTTATCTTTCTAGGAGATTGCTTAAATGTACTAATATTACAATGGGCTGTAGAATATTGGATTCAGCGAAAACAAATTACTATAGGTTTTTAGGGTTCCGGAGCCAAAATGGCAAAAACGGAACCTTTATAGTTTCGCCATGTCTGTCTGTCTGTCTGTCCGTCCGCGGCTTTGCTCAGGGACTATCAATGCTAGAAAGCTGTAATTTTGCACGGATATATATGTAACCTATGCCGACAAAAAATAGTACAATAAAAAAATAATAAAAAAAATTTTTTGGGGTACCTCCCATAGACATAAAGTGGGGGTGATTTGTTTTTTCTCATCCAACCCTTTAGTGTGGGGTATCGTTGGATAGGTCTTGTAAAACTTAGGGGTTCGCTAAGACGATTTTTCGATTCAGTGCTTTGTTTGCGAAATATTCAACTTGAAAGTGCAAATTTTCATTAAAATCGAGCGCCCCCCCCCTCTAAAATCTAAACCGGAAGGTGGAAAAATAAGAAAAAATTCAGGATGTTAGTAAGTACATCAAACTTTCAAGGAAAGCTATAACGGGTAAGTTTTCTTGAGAATTATTAGTAGTTTAAGAGTAAATAGCAGCCTAAGGTATAAAATATACCTAAACTTAAACTGTAAAAACTTTAACTGTATATACTAACTTACTTGTTTTCTCTATTATACTGTGAACTAAAAATACTTCCTTAGATATTAAGTTTCTCATGTAAGTGACAATTTGTTTTCAATGAGAAATAAAAATTCTATAAACCGAAACTTGGAATATTTCGTACAATTAGAAAATTATTACTTAATTGTTTCGTAATGGCTACGGAACCCTATTTCAGGCGTGTCCGACACGCTCTTGGCCGTTTTTTTTGATATCAAAATATTTGTCTAGTTTTTAAAAATATTCAGGAAATATTCAATAAACGTCTGGCAACATTTTCGGGCTGTCACTTTCGAATGAGTCATTTGCGTTCATTCATTGAAATTCATTCAATTCCTAGCCTTTCGTTCCGTGGTTCTGTTCATTCCACCTGTCAGTTTCAATCCGGTCGGTGGTGATCCATCCAGTCAGTCAGTTTTTCTCTTTCACTGGTGCTTAGTGTTGTGGATTCCGGTGCTCAAAAATGTCTTTCGACGCCTAAGCTCGAATACATTGTGTCAACAATGAAAAGTAGTCCCACTCGTAAATATGAAAGTTTCACCAACGACCAGCAAGGGAAAGAAACGGACAAATATTCGTTAGACAGCCAAGACACCGCGAGTGTGGTTAGTACTGTTGAAATTATTGATTTGGTGTTGTTGTATTATACCTTTGATGATATTATTGATTTAGTTGACTAGTGGTGTTTAGAATTACTCATAGTTGTACCAACTGTCTATATGTAGTCGGTGATATCTCTTAAAGAATTAACGAGGTTTTGTTGAGGTGGAATTAGCAGTTCACGCGACGTAGTCAGGTCACTTGTTAGCGACCTAGATGTTTCTACTTGAACGCAATGCACTAACTATTGATTTTAAAAAGTTCTTAGCGGACTTTACTGCATGAAGTCAAGTGAGCAACTCTTGTAAAAGGCGCCGTCAGCGTATTCTTTACGTTCATGTTATCACTTTCTCTACACGTCAAGAACACTTTTACTTGGATAATTTAATAAGTGTAACAAGTATATGCCTTGAGTTTTTCAACATACTGTTGAATAGAAACTGAAGTTTTTTTCCTAATATTTTCAAGGCCAAGTGTGATTATTTCAGCCTCATGAGAAGCCATTAAAAACTTTTAAATATTAAAATTAATACAATACTTATTAAATTTGGTTTGACTGCGCCTACTTAGTTATTCATGTTTGTAGCCCAAATTCAAAACTTTTCATGAAATTAAAATATTTTAATAGTATACAAGTTTATTGTAAAGAAAGTAGTTAGAATTACCAAACCAATTATTTTGAAAGCAAAAAATAATGATTACGACTAGCTTTCTTCAGTAGTTTTACTTTACATTCAATTAGAAATTGTATGTTATTTTTTTTACTATAATTTATCATGCATGCTGTAGACAATAGCTTCTTAATCTATTAAGCATGCTGCGGGGGTCCATGGAAAGAACAAACCTAGTCACCATTTTTTTAAATTAGTGTTTAATCTCAAAATGTAGAACTCACAATGTACTATGACTTACCATTGATTTAAATAATCTGAAAACAATATAAAATATATTTTTTAACTTTTAAATAAATGGTAACCATAGTAATTGTTTGTGATATACTCAAATATATAACTTAAAAATTTGCTTATGTGACTAGACAGTAGACACATTCTTTCCGTGGACCCTTAATTCATTACTTATTATTTACTTTACTTACATACATATTAACTAACTATAAATGCAGTCTCCCACTACATGATAAGTGAAACGGTGTAGGTATACTGTCTCTATATTTTAACTTAAAGGCTCTATCTTTTGAGATCCCTTCTAACACACTTTTGTATCATTTGTCAGTTAATTTTATTACAATCCGAAGTTTGTTAACATTGATTTTCACCCACTTCTTTCATATGTGCGAAGTTCTGAAGGCAATAATGTGATACGGAGCTGATCTGATGAAGGATCCAAAACCAAGGCACTGATACTCCAAGACAAAACAATTGAATTTGAATTTGAATCATGTTTTGGGCTAATGTGAAGCCTTTTATCTAGGACAAACTATTGTATTGTTATTGAAACTTACTTACATAATTATGCTGAATTTCAGTCCAACATATACTAAAAAGTGGTCAAAAATGGTTTGCAAATTTCTACAGCATATAAGCTTTCACTTGATACCTATATTGTTACAACACATTTTTTTTTATTCCCTATATTTTTTCGTCTTGAAACTCGAGACACTGCGGTATTTTGTACGTGAAAATATTGCGTAGCTTCGTATTGCGTTATAGCATTTATAATATTAGGTTGTTATCTTCAACAAGTCACGTAAATTGGACTTAAACCATTACAAACAAAACAATACTTCATATCACACATTAAAATAAATCTAATTCCGTGGCATTAGTTATGGTTACTCAGTTATTAACCCTATATTTTACCCATTCCTAAACTTTTAAGACTAATAAAAACCTGTGTAAATCCTATTTGTTCCAAGTGATTGCTTTAGTCTGCAAGTCTGTTCGCGCGGTAGTAAAATTTATGGTTTGATAATATTTTAGTAAAGTACTTAGTAAATTCCCAAAATACAACTACATATAATTAAAAAAAAGGCATAGTGCCGTAGGGTCGATCCAGAGCCACTATGGAACAAAAATGTTCCCTTTTATTCCCTATCCCGCGATTCCCGCGGGCATTTGATCTATGACCGTCTAGGAATACTTTTTTATTTATTTATTTATTTACTCATTTATGTTAAGTATACAAAAAAATGATTATAAAGTCCTCTACAGTCTTTATCCCATGAGAATTCCTGAAAATAGTTTTTAACTATTATAATATAACTACCTACCTACTACCCCGCGAAAAATCTGAAATCACATTATCCAACAAAGAACAAAAGTCACCGAGGTTGCTCAAAGAACTGCTAAACTGAACGGCTGATGAACGGTGGAGCAGACGAGTCCTCGAATGGAGACCATGGAAGGAAAAACATAGTGTAGCGCGTCCTGAGGCACGCTTAAGTGGGTCGCTGGCGGCGGATGGATGCGAGGGGCTGAAGACAGTGTTGTGGCGCGCCATGGAAGAGGCCTATGTCCAGCAGTGGACTGCTGTAGTCTGATGATGATGCTGATGATGACCTACCCGCTTACATATCAAATTTGAAGTCAATAATTATTATAGAAAGTGACGGAGATAGAGCCACTTTAAAATGAAAATATAAATTAATTTTAATCCCTACCTATCTCGCGGGAATTTCAAAAAAATCTCTTCTTAGTGTACCTCTATGACCTACAAGTTTGTACGGCTTACAAGTCTCTGGCTCTTGGTCGTCTCGGTTGCGCAAATAACAAAGAAAACGGCCTTTCAAGTTACAAGTCCTGCGTTTCTTATAAAACTAAATCTAAATTATTTAGCCAGTCTATAGCCTCCCCAGAGCATCTGTTAAGCCCCCTGAAGCCGTCAGCAAAACGTCGGTTGGGGCACTCCTCCACAATGTGGTAGGCTGTTTGCTGCGGAGCGCCGCAGGCACACGCTGGCGATTCTTTAAGGGCCCACTTGTGCAGGCAATAGTTGCAGTGGGCGACACCCGAGCGGATGCGGTTCAGCGTCGTCCAGTTCATACGACCGGCTTTGAAGGCAGGTAGCCGGGCGGACGGGTTCTCCACAAGGTCACCCGCAGAGAATTCTTCGGACTGCCAGTCGGCTGACCAGGCCAGGATGTTGAAATGTTGGTGGATGACTGGATCTAAACCAGAGAGGATAACGCGAGGAGAGCCGCTGTGGTATATGCCGGTCTAGCGTTCTAGTAATCGGCAGCCTGTGCGGGAGTTGGATACCTATCGCTTTACATCATCGTGGCCTGACCCTATACTATTATTATTATACGCCTGTTGAGGTGTCCTACTGCTGGGCAAAGGCCTCCCCCCATGTCCTCCACTCGACCCGGTCTTTTAGCCCACCTATTGGGCTCCATGCGGCTGACGTGGCCTGCCCAGTGCCATTTCAGCCTGGCAATCTTTGCACCCACATCAGCAATGCGTGTTTTGGAGCGCAATACAGTGTTTCGGTTCGGATTCGGTCAACCCGTTTCACTCCTAACATACTGCGCTCCATTGCTCTCTGGCAAATCTTCAATGTGGTCTTCTGTAACTCAGTAAGTGACCCTATACTACGAAGGGTGAAATTCGAAATTCCCCTCATGCCGTCCCGCTGACGCTTATTGTTATTCAATACGAGAGTGAAAGGGACGGTACGATACGAACGTCGGTTTTCGAATTTCGTAGTAGCCCCTCAGGCCGTAAGACATCGGTTACTCCCTCATTCTGGTATCAGTTCAGTCAATCATTCTGGTAAAAATTACCCTGTAGCCCTCTCAGACTGACGGACTGATTGTCTAGACCAGGGGTCGGCATCGACTATTAGTTTTAAGTGTTTAAAATTGTATTAAGGTCCAGAACAAACCCCTGGCTCAAACCCCGGCTCGCACCTCTGAGTTTTTCGAAATTCATGTGCGGAATTACATTTGAAATTTACCACGAGATTTGCGTTGAAGGAAAACATCGTGAGGAAACCTGCACAAACCTGCGAAGCAATTTAATGGTGCGTCTGAAGTTCCCAATCCGCACTGGGCCCGCGTGGGAACTATGTCCCAAGCCCTCTTGTTCTGAGAGGAGGCCTCTGCCCAGCAGTGGGACGTATATAGGCTAGACGCGACACACAGACACACATAGCGATCAAACTTATAACACCCCTCTTTTTGCTTCAGGGGGTTAAAAACCAGAATGATAGACTGAACTGACGCCAGGATGAGTCCTACCCGAAGGTGGACGTATCTGAATATCGAAAATTAATATACCTAAAGTTAAAAAGCCGACGGTCAAAATATCGAAAGTAGCGTAAGTTAGGTCTGGTTCGATAATTTGACCGTCGATATTTTAACCATCGATATTTCAATTTTCGATATTCAGATTTCAGATACGTGCCCGGTTCAGACTTCGGGTTCTCGGATGCCACAGATACTAGCCAGACTACAGGATGGAAGTAGATTTATTTCTGTATACAATTTGAAAAAAAAAATGCAGCAGTCGAGATAAATTTGCTTACATCATTCCCAACTAGTTTTATAACTACTTCTTCCACTCTAAAACAGAATAGGTATGTCAAACAAGATTTGCTGTAGTGTTGTAGTATCGCTGACAGATATCATTTAATTTTTAATGAAATTTTGAACATGAAACTACCGTGAGACTCTCTCAGCGCCAGATCACCACCGCCCATAAACATCTGCAACACCAGGGGTATTGCAGATGCATTGCCAACCTAGAGGCCTAAGATGGGATACCTCAAGTGCCAGTACACCGGCTGTCTTACTCTCCACGCCGAAACAACAGTGCAAGCACTGCTGCTTCACGGCAGCAAACGCATATCATGAAACGCCGCCATATTGGTCGCATTGTGGTCACAATTCATACTAACAACTCCTCGCTTCGCTCGTCGTACCTAAATTTTTCTTTTATTCGGCATATCACGATCACGATGTGCCCGGTATAGAGCTAGGAATATCGACGAAAGTGTTGCCTAATCGATCAGCTGTATTGTTTCGATTTTACGATCGGCCGCCGACAGATATAATGCAACTGTTAGCAAAAAAGAGGAAAATTTTAATTAACTTATTGCTGTTTATTTTATTGAATTCCTTGGCGAGAGAATAGCGATAATTACGAGTCTAGAGTCTAGACTAATGACCCGTCACACGCCTGTGAGAATTAAATTTAAAACTTCTTTGTTTACAAAAATTTACAGTTCTCAACTGAGTCAGAATTATCTAAATTTAGAGTAATTCCGCTCACCGCAGAGAACGCAAACAGCGCATTCAATGAAATGTACGAGTATTCTGTGCGAGTATTGTTTTTCTAATTTAATATTTTTTAAATGTTTTTTTCTTGTCCGGTAGAGTAGGACCCGCAAATGTTGGTAGCATTAAATGGAGGCAAAATTCATACATTTGAGGCTGTAGTTTAATAATCGCTGAATAACGTCGTCGTAGTCCTTCCGGAGCAGACGCCAAGGCGGCTGCTACAAAACGCGTACTGATATGAGGCTGTGACATAAAAAAATCGATTTTCGAAAACTAAGCCGTTTACTAAACTGAGAGGTAATTAGCAGACCTATCTGCTATCTACAGATAATCGTCGTTTTCTGGGATACTCCTTCATATCTGGTGATAATGAATCCTCCTACAATCAGCAGGGAGGCATAAAGTTCATAAAGGTAAAAGGCGTGTAATAGTTAGGCGTGATATTAAAGTTGTTGCTATCGCCTTATTGATATGGCCTTGGATGGACTTAATAAACCGCGAAGGGGCGGACGCACGATCGGTCATTAAACTTATCAATAACGACTGAAAGCAGGCAAAAAGTGTACAGTCAGTATGTCACATACATTGACGACATCATATTAAAGTCTTGTTAAATTTTTGAGACATCTCATCTGTGTCTTGAAGATTCCTACGTCGAAGAAGAAGTCGTATTTCTACTTCTTCTTGACCAGGAGTACCAGGAGGATAGAGGTCTCTTCCTGGGATCCCTGGTCCTCACTTGAGGACAAAAATAATAATAATTTGAACTTTGCTTGATTGATGTTCGGTTCAAATTGTGAAAACAGAAATTTTACGTCGGGCCTAACTTCTTCCGTTGTAGCGTATTCAGTGCGGTCTTCTGTTTTCTGCAACCAATTTTTCCCAGCTTGCAACTTTTGCAACTTGTACTGTACTTGTAATCATTTCCACCAATATCAAATTCATCATATTAGTCCATCTTGCTGGCTGTTTCGTACTCGCGCGCCTTCTTCCTCCATTTTCCGTCGTATCTATGGCAAATACGGTCCTTCCACCTCCTATTGAACCTGAAGAACGCGGTTATAAATAAGAGTGAAATGGAATTGCATGGTGCTTACTGTAACGGGTAATCGCGTCCCTTTGGCGGACGTTGCCGAACAGGTCTCTAAAGGGGGAAATACTTATGAAGCGCCCCGAATGTATTTGGATGAGGCGAGAGAAACATTTGAAATAGTTATTTGAGATCTTCCATTCAAGTAACCTTACGTAGACAAATAAGTGTGAAGTTTGGTAAATGTTGCTGGAAGACATCGAACTTGAGCTGCGAGAATAGTCTTGGCTTTTCTAGGCTTTGGATTTTTGATTGAGATGAGCTGATGATGAAACGTGTCGTCGAGTTCGGATGTTTTTGAGCACCCAGACGCCTTCTATGATTATATTGACTATATGTTGGTATTCGTAACGTTTTCAAAACTGATCTACACATAGGAATTTAGGAATGTAAGGTTTCTTACAGTTAACTGTTTGTCGTGGAAATCAAATGACTAAAAACCTAGTTTCAGACCATGAGAGAAAAAAAGTGATTACACGGATGGAGCAATAATTTCCACCGTCACTATATGTTCTATACCTACAACTAGTTGCTCATGAAACCATCAGTCGTTCGTCTCGCGGCATGTGAACCGCGTGTGTTTACAGAATTTTATTTAATAACAGGAAAAATAAACGCACATAGTGTGCTATAAGTTTGAAACGGGTTTTTTGGATAGTCTGTTCTGTGCCTTTGAGTGTTTAAATATGGATAAGTGGAAAAGGCCTTGGTTGCAGGTTTGTATTTTTTTTATTCGACTGGATGGCAAACGAGCAAGTTGGTCTCCTGATGGTCAGAGATCACCACTGCCCTTAAACATCTGCAACACCAGGAGTACTGCAGATGCCAGTCTTACTCTCCACGCCGAAATACAACAGTGCAAGCACTGCTGCTTCACGGCAGGATTAGCGAGCAAGAAATCCAATTCCAGAAATTCTCTAAATTCCTAGATAGATAGATAGATATTCCCTTGATATTCCTAAAGAATAGTATAGTGTTCACACAATACAATAAAGTACTAATGACTATTGAATACCACATAATACACAATTCAGAAGGTAACTGTACTGTAATGGTATCCCTTTTTTGGTATCCTGCTGTGTCACCTAGTAACATAGTTTTAGTGCTAGTTCTAGTCTTAGTTTTAGGTGGTACATTTTTGGAGCCAAAATAAACTTTTCTTTCTTTCTTTCTTTCTTTAATGGGCAGCCTTATTGCTACAGTCTCTTCCAGGCAACCTTACACCTAACCTTAACCTTAGCTTTAATCAAGTTGTATGAAGAGTCAAAGTCAAAATATCTTTATTCAATTTAGGCTATAACAAGCTCTTATGAACGTCAAAAAGTATAGTAATAGTATTCGTTAGGAGTTGTATCAGTAGGTACTTAACGGGTTTCATTTTGCGTATTTCTCGCAGCGATATGAAGTACCCTGAAATCTTCCTGTTTCCTAATACATACAAATTTTCGTTCTAAGCTAGTTAATTTGAGCCTTTTAGATGTAGATCGACCGTTCTATAAGTAGGACTTTTAATTTGTTGTTGATATTTGTTTTATTATGAAACTCTATCAGCGTAAATAACTGCTTTATACTAACAAATTATTTATTACATACATACGCACTGCTGGCTAATAATGACAAGGGTTTAAGTAAAGTAAATACAATTTCTATGCTATTATTCACAAAGTTAATGTTGGAATAAGCCTAGTATAGTAAATAACACGAAAATAGAACTCAAAATCATATTACTCTCTTGCTCACATTTGTCTCAAACGAGCGAGAGAGAAATATGATTTTAGGTCCTAGTGCCGTGCCGTCTACTAACGGCCATAATAAGCGAAATTGTTTTATGTCATTCCCTAATTGACCGTGCAAACAACGAAGTCTATTAAAATAGTATCAATAAAGCGTGAAATTACTCATAGCAGTTTAGTTTTTATTGTTATAGCACAAAAGTCGGTAATTGCGAATTGCTTGCGCACTCACGCACTTGTTGAGCCTATACGACCATGTTGTTGTGGGTATTACGATGAGTGATTGTTTATATACACGTTATTTTATGGATACATAATTAATATAATGCGTATGATTACATATCGCTGATAGAGTTTAAATATTACGTGTGTGGATTGAAAGCGACGGTATCTGTTTCTTCTTCTTAAATTTAAAGACCTATGCTCTTGGCGGTGGTCGGCTCGGCATGGTCTTTAGCCTGAAATTTTGGAGGGGGTCACTAATAGTTGCTTTTCTTTATTTTGTAAATTTTTAGACATGGGGGTGGTCATGACCTCCTTTTCGGACCGCGCCTGGTCTTTGTGCCAGCTGTTTGACTTCCTGATACGACGCGACACCCACTCTTTCTTTCACCTGGTCGAAATAGGTCAATCTTGGTCTTCCTCTGCCTCGTTTTCCTTCTACTTTTCCTTCCAGCAGACGTGTCGTATCAAGTGTCCTATTTATTATATGTTTCCCCTTCTGCAATTTAGTCTCCGGTAACATTATTTTTTCTTTGACCATGGTAAGAACCTCTTTGTTGGTTTTCCTTTCTATCCATCTATAGACTATAGATATGTGTTTATAGAGCAATATAACAAAAAAGTAAAATTTGTTTGACTGAGGAGCTAAGGGGGCGTCCTTAAATTACGTAAGACATTTTTTAGGATTTTTTGACTCCCCCGCCCTCCCTGGTGAGATTTCGTAAGATTTTCCTTAACTCCCTCCCCCCTCCTCAAATCTCACGTGAGATTTTTTGAAATGTGTTGGCTGTAAACCCGTCGGATTTAAAAAAAAATACAAAAAAAATAATTCGTTCTATTAATTTTATTTACGACTTGTGATTTGAGAATATTTCCGTAGGTAGTTTAAAATCACTGTGACAACAACTATTGTGTTAAATTTCGCCATATTTTTATTCTAGATTTTTTTTACTTTAATTTAACTTTACTTTCACGCAATTTTACACGGTTTTCTGTTGAAAAAAAAATTACGTGATATTTGTGAAAACCCCCCCTCTCCCCCAAGTGAGATTTGGAAAGATTTTACTTGACCCCCTCCCCCCCTTGAAGACCTCACGTAATTAATGGATGCCCCCTAACCTCTGGTTATGGGTATCCGTTAATTTCGCACCTAACGTTTGGCAACCTGATTCATTTCGCAAACTCTAAAACTGTAAATATTTCAGGATTTATTTTAGGACCATCGTGTAGGACCCTTTAGGTTAAGTTAGGTCAGTTTTATAAAAATCCAGAGATATTTACAGTTTTAGAAATATTAAACAGTTGCGAAATGAAAAGTGGTGAAATGAATTAGGTTGCCAAACGTTAGTTGCGAAACATTAGTGAACCCTGGTTAAGACTGGCCCGTCACAGACAAAGCACGGTATGCAATAAGCATGTCTGGACACACGATGTTGCTAGACAGGTGTTTACCGGTTTACGAGTGGCGACGGGTAGTGAAGCGTGCTACCAATCCTCCACCGATAGGCAGGGGTCCGGACCGCTCTGTCAATGATCAGAATGCGCAGCGACTAAGAAGATAACCTGGTATCCTCCACAAGCCCACTTTAGCCCGGGAAGAGAATCCGAAGGAGTTTGAAGTAGTCAGTCGAGCGTCGCACTGTAATGCAACTTTTTCTGGTCCTAACTGGGATTAGCATTAACCTTTTAACCGCCACAGTCAGCCACAGCCGACAAAAAAAAAACTGGAAATCGTTCCATATGCGCCAAGAAATGCTGACATGTCCACTATGACACTTTTTCCAGCTGTAGTGTTTTACCGACTGTGGCGGTCAAAGGGTTAAAAAAACGTCCTAGGATACTCCAGAACTCAGACAGCACGTGCGCTAGTACGTGGTACCGCCTGATCGGAACTAATTGGCTATAATGCATGGATAGCATACGTTTCTGACACCTGAGAAACATATACGTGCTAACTGACGTGACGCGAATTAGAATGACTAATTACTTCGCTCAGTCAGTTTTGTATAAGAATTCTTTGGGAGCATTCGTTACATTGCAGCGTTTGCTCAATCAGGTGTAACTTTTAGCTCCGTAGCCAGGACATTGCAGGCAAATGTAAAGCTACTCCTAAGACTTCTCTGGCATGTGATGTGGGTCTGGGTCCACTCACTATAGGATAGTCTGAACGATCATGCGTGTGAGGCACCTGATCATATTTTATGTCAAAAAAGTCTTGTGAAATGTATTAGGTTCCACTGAGGCGGCGGAAAGCGGAGATTTATAGATGATTCTATCATAATATTATCACTTTACATATGGAGCTGACGAGATGTGGATTCCTATTTATCTGCTCAAATCTATAATTAAGTCTCCGCTCCACCACAATGCAAGCATACTCTTAAAACCGTGCCGTAGTGCAAAACAACGACTCGTTAGAAAATCGCGGCAGACACTAAAACTAATATTTTATTTAAAGTAATTAGTACCTATATTAATTAGAGTCCATTAAATCGATTGGAAAGCATTATCGTGACTCATTTAAATTAAATAGTACTCAATAGACAGAATATACTCTTCATGCTCCCGCAATGTTGCCCTTACCAGCCAATATTGCTTTTTCCGCTCTCCAGAGCGCTCTCCAGGATAGTAAAGTGTTCCAACACTTTACTATCCTTCCGCTTACGCGCAATAACTGACAAGATTGAGCATTTGACATGATGTATCACATCTTATTCGTACTTTACCAGTGGAGTAAACTGCTACCAGTGGAGTAAAGTTGATGTCAATCTAATATGTATACAGTTAAGCATCTCAATATTTGAGATTTTATTCCGTGAGCTTTATAAGCACTTATCTGATAGCACTTAACATTCAAAATTATCACTTCAACGAGAAATAAGGCATTAAAGCGTCAGTCGACTTAAAATCGAATTCTAGAAATAACACTATTGAGTGCCTAATGTAATATTTAATGGAATGATATAGAAATTGGTCTTCATATAAAAACGTCAACGTTAATATTAATTTTTCTCCCCATTACCATCCAATTACAGTAAAAGCCGTCAAGCCGGACCTGCTTACGTGGTCGCAAGTTATTGATTTGTCATTATCGTCATTGAAACATTAATTATTAATTTTGTTTTTATAGGCATAGCTTCTAGAAATGATAGCATGGCAAACGCCATACTTAAACAAACGTGCGGTAAACGCAAGGTTTTCATGGATTCTTTTAATCGATGCAGCAATAATTAACTTTACACTAAATTACACTTCTCGATAACTCCAACTGGCAACTGGCTAGCTAATCAGCTACTTTGCGCAGTTTCTAGGTAGGTACTATTTACAACATTACAACATGCGCCCCGATCACAGGTGGACTCTTGGAAAGTGAAAGCGGGAGTATAAAACGCTCGTACAAATATTGCTCTAAAACAAGTCAAGTGCCTATTTTGTTTCCTGTTGTATTCCTGGACACAGTTCTACTACTAGAATATGCTGCAATATTTCTAATTAATTTTAAAACTTGTTTACTTCAAGGGCATCAGATTTATATGTGTTATTGTTTCAGCACTCGAACCCGGAGGAAGGTGGACGTCGTGAGGTGATAGACGTGGGAGTGGGCGCTGGAGACATGTGGATCAGCGCTGTCGAGGGGTCCATCCTCACGTGGGAGGAGGTGAGACTTTAGTTCCTCGAGATACCTCCTGTTTACGAAAGCAATAATAATCTACGACGTGCCGTCAACTTGGCGTAGTCTTTGCATCGACGAAAATAAAAATATCAACTAAGAACGACATATTCGATGATTAGTGACATGCGCATATTTTTTGTCGCGTGCTATTTGTACGCCATCCCTGTCTTAGGATAAGCTTTCGTTGAGGCAAAGCGGAAGAGAGAGTGAGAGATTTACAAACCAATCACATTAGTTTTAATCAGCTCCGGCTCTAGCCTTTGTTCAGGGTAGAGCGAGACTGTCTACACCGCTTCCGTGCCTTTCAAAAGGCGTCATCATAATTTTATTTTGCACTGGAAACTGGCAAATGGCGCTCCTTGCCATCTGGCGCCTGAAGAGACCGCCCCTCTTGCTCCACCAGGGCCGGCACTAGTTTTAATTTTTTTTTATTCGACTGGATGGCAAACGAGCAAGTGGGTCTCCTGATGGTAAGATACCACCACCGCCCATAAACATCTGCAACACCAGGGGTATTGCAAATGCGTTGCCAACCTGGAAACACCTGGTTGGCCTAAGATGGGATACCTCAAGTGCCGGTAATTTCACCGGCTGTCTTACTCTCCACGCCGAAACACAACAGTGCAAGCACTGCTGCTTCACGAAAGGATTAGCGAGCATGATGGTGGTAGCAATCCGGGCCGACCTTGCACAAAGTCCTACCACCTAATTCGTGTTTAGTTTACTTCTTGTAATGTCATTGACACAATTAGGTAGACGACTATAGATGACCGGATGGCCAAGTGGTTAGAGAACCTGACTACGAAGCTTGAGGTCCCGGGTTCGATTCCCGGCCGGGGCAGATATTTGTATGAATAATACGAATGTTTGTTCTCGGGTCTTGGATGTTAATATGTATTTAAGTATGTATTTATCTATCTATATAAGTACTTTATCCGTTGCCTAGTATCCATAGTACAAGCTTTGCTTAGTTTGGGACTAGGTCAATTGGTGTCAGGTGTCCCATGATATTTATTTATTTAATTACTTAAGGAAGCGTCATCCATTATATTCAATTTGTATTTTTAGGGTACGTACCTCAAAAGAAGAAAAATTGAGCCTTCATAGGATCACTCGCGTGTCTGTCTGTCCATCTGTCACAGCCAATTTTCTCCGAAACTACTGAACCGATTGAATTGAGTTTTTGTGCACTTGCCCCCGTTAATTGTACTTGTAATGATCGATATTTTAGGGTATCATGAACAACCCTGTTTTTTATCTAACGAGATATGCAATACGTAGACAACAATACCAAGTTTATCACGTTTTTCTGTAAACCGCCATTTTAAAATTAGGAGGGTAATTGGAGACACTGACACAAAGACTTATATGTAAGTAACGTAAATTAATTAAACATGGCGAAAGAGTAACAGATACAATCTTTCTCATTCATAATCATAATATTTAATTAGTAGGATTAAGAAGAAGGTAAACTTACCTCAATTCACCTGAACCTCGAAATACCAAAATACCCTTAAGCCCCAATCCCTGACTTACCCTTTGTCTTGCTTAATTAAAATCTGAGCCGTCACCGCGCTCTCATTAGGCGGGGCAAATTGCGCCTCTGTTCATTAATCGACAATGGTTGACCTCAAGGGGTCGGGGTCAAGATCGTGACCCAGTCTGAGGGTGCTTGAAGCTGGGTTATTTTATGAAGGTGTAGGTATGTGCCGTTTCAGTGAGATGAATGCTTTTTTAATCGACTTGTGAAAGCTTGTCAATGCGTGTTATCGAACGGATAAATAATTTTTAAACTGACTACTTAAATCAGTACCTAAGTATAAGTGTTATAAAGGATTTAAAATCAAGATTAGACAGATAATATCGTACATTTTGAGATCCTTTTTAGTTCTAAGACATTTAATAGGCGGCTACGGCTTCATTTATACTGGGTGTTATTCTTAAGTGGCGTGAGCTCTTGAGTGGCGATCATGTACCGGAAGAAAGCTTGATAAGGCCTTCCACATGATGGATTGATGACCTGGTGAAGGTCGATGGTGTTCCATGGCACAGGACTGGTTATTGAGACGTTCTTTGAGGGAGGCCTTGGTCCAGCGGCGAACGTCTTTCGACAGAAGATGATGATGACATTGACGATGACGTTATTTTTAAACATCGTGTGAACGTACGATACCCCCATTCTAAAATAAACAGCTTTCTGTAATGTCTTTGAACCATAGATAGATGTCTATGTTTAAATAATAAAGTGTCAAGTTGCCTACGTAATAAAAAACGTTTACGATTCTCGTGAATACTGGCAAGTGATCAATCCCACAATATTAATTATTAAATATTTTTATACTTACACTTGCCTCATCAGCATCATATTATCCAAAGCATAGACAAACCGAATATTGCCTTAGTGGTGGTAGAATCACCTGCATTAATAGCTGTCACAGTGGAGCGTGCATTAATATCTGACTCTAGAAATAGAGGCCTATCAGATATTTATGCAGACATAGTTGTGTCAGATATCGTCGCTGGTGATTGTACCTGTTCTTTTCCATAGGTTAACCTGAACTCTATCACCTCTCTTAGATTTGGCTAGGGATTTTGGTTCTTTATAATGTTAGATTTATGGTAGTGGGTGGGTACAGAACGCAACAAAGGACGACAACTGGCCGAATTTTCTGCCGAAACCGAAATTCTAATAAGTAGGTATAGCTCCGAAACTCTCCGAAACTCTCCGAAACCTGACGCCACACATAATGAACAGGGAGGAATCCTGGCTTTCTCAACTGTTTCATATGGGCCTATGGTTTTTTTTTTGAAAATTTAAACAAATCAGGATATATTTCAGGACTATCCTCTAGAATCCAATTAGGTTAGGTTAGGTTTGTTTTGTAACAATACTGAAATACAGTTTCAAACAAAAATCGTAAGATTGAATTTTAAATAAAAAAAATCGTTGATATGAAACAGACGGGTAATTGAACATTAGGGAAATGTATTTTTAGCGAATGAATAAAGAACTGCACAGGGAACATGTCGCTGTACCGTTACACATCGCTTCTAGTTAACATATATTTTCCTCCGTCAGGTGGCGGATCGCCTACATGTGGACGTCCGCCGCGGCCTATCATGGCGGGAAGCGAACGATCGCATGAACTTCGTGGGACCCAACGAGTTCCAGGTCAAGGAGGAGGATCCATTATGGAAGAAGTACATCGAGCAGTTCCAGAACCCCCTCATCCTACTGTTGTTGGGTAAGTTTTATTTTGAGAGGGAGGTAAATGAGCATGCGGTCCATCTGATAGGAAATGATCACCACCGCTCATGAGTTATACAGTGACGCAGTGAGTGAGCGTACTGAGGATTCCGTACAGAATTGTAGGTATCTAGTATTATCCAGTGTTAGCGGAACCCTGTTCTTAAGCGAAACGTACGAGTATGCAGTGTGGGATCATTTTAGATTAGTTACTGACATCGACAGACAAAAAATTAAGATTTTCACTTATTTCTTTGTGCTATAAGAGCTTCATACTAAATTTCAAGTTTATTTTACAACTGAAAGTAGTCATTCCGCGGCAATTTGTATGGAAATATATTTTCTTAAAGACTGCCTTTTGATCGCGTTCACTTACAAGCTTGATTTTTTCACTGCTTTAAGCTTCAAGCTTCAAGGGCTAGTAGACCTGAGTATTTGATATTAATTTCAGCATGATACGACCACGCGTTTCTGAGAAAAAGGTCCTGGCAGACGGATAGACGGACAACAAAGTGATCCTACGTATAATAAACCGATTTATCGTACGGAAGTGGTAATTAACTTCGATTATCATTTTAATCCCTGCTTTGTGATCTCTGATGCAAGATTAAATTGTGCTAGCCTCTGTAATATTTAACAGGGTTTCAAAATCTCCTGCCTGGTTAGAGGTCTCATTAATATTTCCTGGTTTGCTCGAAGACTCATTTGTTGAATATTCATCTTGCTCTCAGATATTTTTAATTTAGATTGGAAAGTCAACATTGTCGGAAAATTTAACTAATTGGGATGCCTGTAAAAAAACAAAGATTAAGCTTATATGAGGTTACATATAACGGTTAGACCATGCATGACACAAAATATGTAAAAGTACAAGTATATCATGAGACGAAATATGTTAGATTCAAGTCTAGATAGACGAGTAGGTATACATAGTGGCCACCAGATTTGAGGTCACGCACATAAGAACATATCATGTAATGACAGCGGGATTTTGACATTCACTCATTCATTTTTAATTCGTTCTCTTTTATGCAATTAGTTCTCCATGTACTCGTAGCTGTGTGTAATCATTCACTTCAACTCAACAATTTTTCAATTCCAATCCCCTTTTTATGCCCCTTAATGCACATTGTACTATATCTGTTGATTGCGTTGAGTTAGAAGTTTCTTCCTGCTCTAAGGGATATCATACCTGGGTATTTGATATTAATTTTAGCTTGATACCTACTTGCACGCGTTCCTGAGAAAAGGGTCTTGACAGACGAACAGACAGACAGACAAAGATAGGGGTTCCTTTTCGTCCTTTTGAGGTACGGAACCTAGAAATAGGCAAGAGCAAGTATACGAATAGTTCTGCATCACTACATTGAAAGCATTAGAATTGCCTACCAAGGTACACAGGTAGGGTAAGGTAGGCCGACAAGCCTATCAGTATCTTAAAGGGCGTTGCGGGTGTCCATGGGCGGTGGTGCTCGTTTGCCCCCCTTATGTAAAAAACAAACTAAGAAGGAACCTTTTCGTTTTTTTTTTTTTCTTCTTTGTTTTTCACCTCTTTTTTTCTTATGCTCTTGCGCATTAAAATATTTAGCGTGCGAAATCTATGAACCCGTGGTCAAGTCAGTAGAGGATATAACAGAGGTTTATTAAACCTAAGGTCAGTGACCTCTTTGCACATGCGTACTGGTCGCACCGGTGTTTTTACAATTCGCAAATACCATTAATGAGGTGTCTCGATTGAGACTTTATTTTCGAGAAACTTAGGTCTAAATTGAAATTGCTGGTCTATAAGTCATATTGGAATTCGAGCCTCACAAACTTGAGAATTCCATTCCGTTAGTATGCAATAATGTATGCATAGCTTACCTACTTACTTAGGTACCTAACTACTTTTTGATCTTTGTTTTAAGGTTCTGTATCCGAGGGGTCCAAATAGCTGTCACTTACGTGCCTTCATGCAGGGCCTAGTTCACCATGAATATTTTTTAGATACAGTCGTTTAAAGCGTATATTTCGATTTAGTTGATATTGATAGACCTGATAATTTGCACGGAACACTCGGCGTGTGACTCCGACTCGCACTTGGCCGCTTTTTTATAACGCCACGTTTATAGTAGTTTATGCAACTGTTACGTAACGAGGATCCTTAAAACACAAGGATCACACGAGTGTTTTAAGGCCGTTACGTACAGTTGCATACATTATCTACATCTTCAAGGACCATTGAGAATGACCTGCATTGCAACCAGAACTATGTCTGCCCCACGAGCTCCTGCGCCTGAAGATGAAGCCCCATCACCGCTCCGGTGCGGTAATGTTCATTACGATATCGATTTCTGTATCTTAATGAACATTACGATACAGCCGTGTTCATAATAGAATCCAATGTCGTATAATGCTGGTCTATGGTTTTTGAACGCATATTGGAGGATTTACTATGTACTATATGGGATTTACTATATAAACTTTTCAAAACCCGAGCCGACCTTTTGCAGTTCACGAGCGACATTATTACCTACCTAGATTAGTTTAAATACGTGGATCTAATAAAAGAGTATTGTTTTGCCCAGAATCGAACCCAGGCCAAGATAATCCAGCGCTAGCCACAAGACTTTCTAAAAATATAAATTTGCGAATCGTCACTATTTACTAGTTGAAGTTCAGTCTGTCTTAAATTAAACTAAGCTATGGTTTATTTTTTTTTCATAGTTTTTTTTCTTTACCCATTAACTGTATCATACCATAACCGTATAGCAAAGTGTTAGGCAAATAGTAGATTGTACAACAAGAGCATAAAACGAGCCATTTTACCCGAGGCGTTTATATATAGTCACCCGAGCCTGTACGGCGAGGGTGGATAGACACGTCCAGGGGAAATGGGTTTAATGCTCGAGTTTTACACTCTGCTTTTCACTTCGATGGCGAGGAAATGAAATAGCAACAGTGGAAACAATTGTTCACTTACTATGTACCTTTTATTGTTCATGCATCATTATTATAATTATATATTTTTTTAGTTTTATTGATCTTTTTGATTGATTTGATTGATTTCTTCTTTGTACTTCTTTGTTTGTGGCTGTTTACACCTGATTGCCTTGGTCTTGGACGAAGATTTTACTTTATGCACTAGAGCATAAGAAGTCATTTTATGCCGCCTAGATCCAGCATAAACATGAACTTTACGATCATGAGAAGTGAAAAATATGTTATATTTGTATTGAACAGTATGAGACTATGCCCACTAGCACGTTTCCTAACGAAACCAACCGTCGCCGTCGTCGCGTGTCATGTATGCGCTTGACATTCCGTTTCTGAAACATTCCTATTGCGGTTAGTGTGTAGAGACCTTAAAGCCGACAAACGGGCACGCGGTTCACCTGATGTTGAGTGATCACCGCCGCCCATAGACTCTTACAGTACAATTGGGATTGCTGGTGCGTTACCGGCTGATATTGACGACCGGATGGCCAAGTGGTTAGAGAATCTGACTACGAAGCTTGAGGTCTCGGGTTTGATTCCCGGCCGGGGCAGATATTTGTATAAATAGTACGAATGTTTGTTCTCAGGTCTTGGATGTTTAAATATATATTTAAGTATGTATTTATCTATATAAGTATGTTTATCCGTTGCCTAGTATCTATAGTACAAGCTTTGCTTAGTTTGTAATTTTTTTATTAATTTTAATGTAAGTGATATAGATGAAATATTAATGTCTTACATTTAATTCATGTGAACAAATCGGCTGACCTTTAGAGTTACTTTAGTACGTGTGTTTATTTGTCCATTTTATTGAGCACAGTGGGCTAATTGCTTCTACTATGAGAATGGATACGTGGTGTGTCGCCTGTTGAAAAGCATATGGCAGACATCCAAAAGCCAGGTGAAATTGCCTAGGTTTCAAAATATCCGGCACTTTGGTATTCTGTCACCGCGACGGCAGAGAGTTTCTTTTTTTTTAAGACGCTAACGTTCGAAAGACGCTTGTTGCAGAACCTTTTTGATACAAACCTTTACCAATTTTTTTAATCATGATTTTTATTTATATTTTCACATTCACCAGCACCAATATCCGATACAACAAAGCGATCTGATATGATTCAAATTCTAGGACCGGTAGGACGATTCTGATATTTTTTCTCAAAAATGTTCGTAAAAATTGAGATTATTCTTCACACATGTCAGGAGGGGGAAGTGCATAGTTTATTTATGGTCAGAGAAAAATTAAAAAGTTATAAAAGATTGCAGTCTCGCTAGCTCGACAATAATGTCGCATAATAATTCAATTTTTGTCGAGTCGCAAACTGTTTGAAAAGTTGGAAGGGTCATGGAAATGTTGCAAGCTTCCGTTTAATTACTTCCATGCCATGACAATAATCTACTAACTATTATACGCTCCGCTTGGCAGATATTAATCCAGGTGACTGTACAATATCTTTTTCAGACCTTGACAGCCTACTATCACTTATCATTATGAAACCTGACATTTAAAAGCCTGTTTTATTATTATCGCTGTATCACGTTTCATTAGTACTGTTCATTATTTAAATTCAGTACAATTAATTAGTTGATGAATCGGAGCGGGCATTATAATATTAATAATTACTTAAATGATTGATTTTTTAAGTATTTAATTACTGGAGTTTGTTTCATCGTGGGTCTTAATAGTTTATTGTAGAGATATAATATTAATATCATGGTTGTACAAACCAAGGATTTTACGGAAGGCAAAAATTAATACGTTGTTTTGTATAAAAAATAATACAATTATTAGTAATAGAAAATTACTGTAAGATGTTTGTCGATTCTCACTTTTTGATTTATCACTTAAATACCCGCTTCAGCTTATGCGCATACGCCACTACCTTAATGATTATTCTTGTGAGGCGCGCTTGCACTGTGCCTTGCAGAAATCTACCCGCTTTTTAACGGGCATATTAATGTAAATTAATGTTAATAGTAATAAAATCTTATTGTATATTTAATATAATGCAAGCATGCAATGTTATTGAAATGATAGCATGAAATGATCATTTTGCTTAGCTATTTAAGTCTACGCACTAAACAAATTACCTACTATGTATTTTCTCTGTAAGTGAATTTGTTATTCTTAAGAGAAAATAAATATCTTAAACCTAAACCTAAAGACAAGAGGTAGAGAACGATAAGGGTTAAAAGGTTAAGGGTGTAACCTCCTAACGTCCAGAGTCCTTTGTAAAGGATAAAGATAAAGATAATTTATTTGTCAAACATGAGTTCCTATATACAATTATTAAATTGAATATATAGATGTACAATAATTTTATGTCCTGTCCTTCATGTCTTGCCTTTCAGCATAGGTACAAATTTTTACTTATGAATTTAAATAATTATACAATAAAAAAAATAGGAAATAATTAAATTATAATCAATATTACATTAATGTTATATAAATAATTTTGCATTTAATACTAATGATAATCAGTGAGACATTTTTTAAAACAATATTAGTCTATATTATCTAGTAGATATTCGTTAACAGAGTAATATGCCTTGTCGGTTAAAAAATCTTTCAATGCTTTTTTGAAACTAGGTAATACTTCCTTTTCTGTTACAGTTTTTGGTAGCTTTTGGAAAATTTTAGGAGTCATCTCTAGCACATTTTTGGAGAACATAGCTGTAGTGCTGGCAGCTTCTGAACATGCGCAGCATAAGCTGAGCATGTTCCTTTTGCCACACAGTGCAAGGGACTGGCAAACGCATTTTTTATTAGTTTATTTGTATTCTGTGTGCCTATCCTGTATTGTTCATGTTGGCAAATAAGTCAATCTTCTTCTTCTTCTTCTGTATGTGATGTCCATGCAAATATTTTTTTTGACTTATTGCAATTTGAACATCAAACTCTATCATAAATGACATAAAGTTTGATGTTCATAAATCAAAAATTTGACTTTGGCGTTAGGAGGATAACAGAAAAGCATTTTTTTTAAGATAGCGCCTTTCGGCTTAGGAGGGCAGAGTAGTTCAGCCAAAATATTTTTAATTGAGGAGGCCTATGGCCATCATTGAACGTTCTACCCTGATATGACGATGAAACTACATTCTTTGTAACTAAAGATAATTCACGTCAATTACCATCAGCCGGAGCGAAATATGTCGGTTCGGTCCACAACTCTCAAGTTGTCGTTGGTTCACTTAGAGGGAGGTATACCAAACGCTTCGTCTTTCAGTTTATGGTCACTTCTCAAGAACTCGACTCAAGTTCACTAGGGGGATACTACGAAATTCCAAAATTGAAGTTCGTATCGTACCGTCCCTCTCAATCTCGTATTAAATAATATAAGATCTATTGATAGCCCAGACAAATGATCGATTCATACATCTTGGTCATCAAATTTTATATTGTTATTATATACCGCACATAGCTATCTATGTCTACTCCAATAGAGCCTTTTCATATATAATCCTCTCTTTTATTTAACTGTAGTGCGATAAGGTACCACAGTGTTTGCAACTAGAACGGATCGGATATAACGTACTATTACACATGTGTATTGTTCCGTAGGTCAAACAATAGAGTATTATTGACATAGTAGTGTGATATATGGAATAATATGATTTGTATACATTATTAGTGATAATATGTTTCACTGACAAAGGTGTTTCCATATTGATTTGGATAACATTGGATGCTAACTGTTGTTACACGAAATGATATCGAAAATCGATAGTTGTCTTGGTTACTTAGTTACATAGCTATATATATCTAGTCGTAGTATGTCTGTCGTTCTGGATGGGTATTATCATCCCACTAATATTTTAAATGCGAAAGTTTGTCTGTATTTTTGTTTGTGTGTTACCTTTTCACGTCTTAATCCACATATATAGATTACAATATAGATTAGAATAGTGTAATCTATATCTGTGTCTAAATCTATGAACCGTTGTAAATTAAATTCGGTACACGCACGAATAGTTTGAGTCCCAGGGAAGCCCATAGTTCAAATCAAAAACATCGAAACAGGAACTATAATAATTTCGTTGCTATAATTTTCTTTGCTTTTTTCAATAAATTATCGAAACAGGAACCGTTTTAGATATTTTTAACCACCGAAATATCTAATGGCGAGTGTACCTATCATCTGAAGCTTGTTTTAGATTTTTTATGCATAAATGAACCAACCAATATGTTAACCTAATACAGATCCGCCACTGCCGAAAGAGTCGACGATGATTAAAGGATAAGTTAAATTTAGTTGACTGAACCAACAACGTTTCAAAAATAGACATGCCACATTCGGGCACTCAGTGTTGCTTTTCAGAATTGGGAAGCACCAAAAAAATAACCTTTAGTTTTTATTTTATTTTTGGAAAGAATAGTATCCTATTGCCTTTTTAATATACCATTTTCATTGATATTGAATTTGATGAGTATTTAATTTTTTATATTTTTTTTACGAAATACGCTGGATGACGTCACAGTGAGACAGCCACGTTCCATTGCCTAGAAAAATTCAGGTCGTACATAACATAATCTGTGGCATTACAATTTGTCAATAATTCAAGCACGGCTTAGGGTCCTAACTGAAACATGACAAATAGTTTTATTTATTTCTCTTCTTTTAGCTTCGATTATTCCTATGTTTGTTTAATGGTATGATATTTAAATTCTTTTGTATTTACTTGTAAAGTAGTAATTTAATTTGTAAAAATACATTTGAAATACTCGTATACATTTCGGACTTTACGATAAATGACAACTATTTAAAGCTGGGTGGGCATCATGTGATTAAAGTTCTATCTTTGTCACTCTTTGCTATTATAAGCAGGACAGCAACATTCCAAACTGTCAATTTGCTTTATAGTGTAGACTTGCTTTAGAACTGCCTTTGTGACGAGACACTGCAGGGGTCAAATGAGGGTCATTACCTACTTAAATGTTGTTTATTAATTCAGTTTATCACATTTTTGGAATCTGATTTCTGAAAACGCTTCACAAAGCCTATTTCTCCAAATGGTTTTCGATTTATTATATGTTGTCAAAAATTGGGACATCCCAATTTCGATTTATAAATTCACTGTCTGTTGCTCGCAACTTCATCTGTGAATGGAAGGATACGTTTATGGCGTCGCCTATTGAACAACTTAATTCCTCTGATTTGTGGCTGAATATCAGTGTTTTGCTCCTATAGCCGCGTATCCATTAGAGCAGCCTCAGGCCGAGCACCGCGAGCCGAGCCATATTTTGTCGGTTTTTTGGCCGTGCTCAAAGGAGCCTCAGTCTGAGCCGTGCCTTTGGCAGCGTCTCCACTGCGCGGCCTCGGAGCGAGGCAGCCGCTCGGCCCGAGGCTGCCTCTAGTGGATACGCGGCTTATGAGCAATGTTGACCTCTGAGACATGGCCCTTTTGCACTACCTACTGCAGCGCACACAAACATTATAAAAATGTTAGGACTGTTCTTTTTTAACCCCCGACGCAAAAAGAGGGGTGTTATAAGTTTGACCGCTATGTGTCTGTCTGTGGCACCGTAGCTCTTTAACGGGTGGATAGATTTGAAGGAGTTTTTTTTTATTTGAAATCAAGTTTTCTAGCGATGGTTCTTGGATATGTTTCATCAAAATCGGTTTAGCCGTTTTGAGATATTGAACTTTGAAATGACAAATTCGTTGGTTAGGTTAGTTAATTTCTGTAATTTTTAATTTTGTGTGTTTGCAGTAACAAATAAACGTTTTTATCTATTTGAATGACTTTCTGTCGATAACATATTAGACAGAGAGATCCTTTTTTTGCTACCAATAGTATGAAGGAATGCGAATGTTAATGTGCGTAGGTGTGTAAGCTTGTGACTCTTTCGCACTAAAACGGCTGGACGTATTTGGATGTAATGTTGTGTGTAGCTAGCTGGACGTCTGGAATACCACATAGGCTACTTTTTATCCTGATATTCCCACGGGATAGGAATAGAATCTCAAAATTTCAACCGTAGCACATTAAGCTGCGGCGTCTAATTGTTTGCGGGTGCGAAGCCACAGGTAAACACTAGTATATCCATCATCAT
>NC_133479.1:3552357-3619493 GCF_025370935.1 Choristoneura fumiferana | reverse complement strand
CGTCAGGTGCGGATCGCCTCATGTGGATGTCCGCGCGGCCTATCATGGCGGGAAGCGAACGATCGCATGAACTTCGTGGGACCCAACGAGTTCCAGGTCAGGAGGAGGATCCATTATGGAAGAAGTACATCGAGCAGTTCCAGAACCCCCTCATACTGTTGTTGGGTAAGTTTTTTTGAGAGGGAGGTAAATGAGCATGCGGTCCATCTGATAGGAAATGATCACCACCGCTCATGAGTTATACAGTGACGCAGTGAGTGAGCGTACTGAGGATTCCGTACAGAATTGTAGGTATCTAGGATTATCCAGTGTTAGCGGAACCCTGTTCTTAAGCGAAACGTACGAGTATGCAGTGTGGGATCATTTTAGATTAGTTACTGACATCGACAGACAAAAAATTAAGATTTTCACTTATTTCTTTGTGCTATAAGAGCTTCATACTAAATTTCAAGTTTATTTTACAACTGAAAGTCCAAGAGTCATTCCGCGGCAATTTGTATGGAAATATATTTTCTTAAAGACTGCCTTTTGATCGCGTTCACTTACAAGCTTGATTTTTTCACTGCTTTAAGCTTCAAGCTTCAAGGGCTAGTAGACCTGAGTATTTGATATTAATTTCAGCATGATACGACCACGCGTTTCTGAGAAAAAGGTCCTGGCAGACGGATAGACGGACAACAAAGTGATCCTACGTATAATAAACCGATTTATCGTACGGAAGTGGTAATTAACTTCGATTATCATTTTAATCCCTGCTTTGTGATCTCTGATGCAAGATTAAATTGTGCTAGCCTCTGTAATATTTAACAGGGTTTCAAAATCTCCTGCCTGGTTAGAGGTCTCATTAATATTTCCTGGTTTGCTCGAAGACTCATTTGTTGAATATTCATCTTGCTCTCAGATATTTTTAATTTAGATTGGAAAGTCAACATTGTCGGAAAATTTAACTAATTGGGATGCCTGTAAAAAAACAAAGATTAAGCTTATATGAGGTTACATATAACGGTTAGACCATGCATGACACAAAATATGTAAAAGTACAAGTATATCATGAGACGAAATATGTTAGATTCAAGTCTAGATAGACGAGTAGGTATACATAGTGGCCACCAGATTTGAGGTCACGCACATAAGAACATAACATGTAATGACAGCGGGATTTTGACATTCACTCATTCATTTTTAATTCGTTCTCTTTTATGCAATTAGTTCTCCATGTACTCGTAGCTGTGTGTAATCATTCACTTCAACTCAACAATTTTTCAATTCCAATCCCCTTTTTATGCCCCTTAATGCACATTGTACTATATCTGTTGATTGCGTTGAGTTAGAAGTTTCTTCCTGCTCTAAGGGATATCATACCTGGGTATTTGATATTAATTTTAGCTTGATACCTACCTACTTGCACGCGTTCCTGAGAAAAGGGTCTTGACAGACGAACAGACAGACAGACAAAGATAGGGGTTCCTTTTCGTCCTTTTGAGGTACGGAACCTAGAAATAGGCAAGAGCAAGTATACGAATAGTTCTGCATCACTACATTGAAAGCATTAGAATTGCCTACCAAGGTACACAGGTAGGGTAAGGTAGGCCGACAAGCCTATCAGTATCTTAAAGGGCGTTGCGGGTGTCCATGGGCGGTGGTGCTCGTTTGCCCCCCTTATGTAAAAAACAAACTAAGAAGAAACCTTTATCGTTTTGTTTTTTTCTTCTTTGTTTTTCACCTCTTTTTTTCTTATGCTCTTGCGCATTAAAATATTTAGCGTGCGAAATCTATGAACCCGTGGTCAAGTCAGTAGAGGATATAACAGAGGTTTATTAAACCTAAGGTCAGTGACCTCTTTGCACATGCGTACTGGTCGCACCGGTGTTTTTACAATTCGCAAATACCATTAATGAGGTGTCTCGATTGAGACTTTATTTTCGAGAAACTTAGGTCTAAATTGAAATTGCTGGTCTATAAGTCATATTGGAATTCGAGCCTCACAAACTTGAGAATTCCATTCCGTTAGTATGCAATAATGTATGCATAGCTTACCTACTTACTTAGGTACCTAACTACTTTTTGATCTTTGTTTTAAGGTTCTGTATCCGAGGGGTCCAAATAGCTGTCACTTACGTGCCTTCATGCAGGACCTAGTTCACCATGAATATTTTTTAGATACAGTCGTTTAAAGCGTATATTTCGATTTAGTTGATATTGATAGACCTGATAATTTGCAACGGAACACTCGGCGTGTGACTCCGACTCGCACTTGGCCGCTTTTTTATAACGCCACGTTTATAGTAGTTTATGCAACTGTTACGTAACGAGGATCCTTAAAACACAAGGATCACACGAGTGTTTTAAGGCCGTTACGTACAGTTGCATACATTATCTACATCTTCAAGGACCATTGAGAATGACCTGCATTGCAACCAGAACTATGTCTGCCCACGAGCTCCTGCGCCTGAAGATGAAGCTCCATCACCGCTCCGGTGCGGTAATGTTCATTACGATATCGATTTCTGTATCTTAATGAACATTACGATACAGCCGTGTTCATAATAGAATCCAATGTCGTATAATGCTGGTCTATGGTTTTTGAACGCATATTGGAGGATTTACTATGTACTATATGGGATTTACTATATAAACTTTTCAAAACCCGAGCCGACCTTTTGCAGTTCACGAGCGACATTATTACCTACCTAGATTAGTTTAAATACGTGGATCTAATAAAAGAGTATTGTTTTGCCCAGAATCGAACCCAGGCCAAGATAATCCAGCGCTAGCCGCAAGACTTTCTAAAAATATAAATTTGCGAATCGTCACTATTTACTAGTTGAAGTTCAGTCTGTCTTAAATTAAACTAAGCTTTGGTTTATTTTTTTTTCATAGTTTTTTTTCTTTACCCATTAACTGTATCATACCATAACCGTATAGCAAAGTGTTAGGCAAATAGTAGATTGTACAACAAGAGCATAAAACGAGCCATTTTACCCGAGGCGTTTATATATAGTCACCCGAGCCTGTACGGCGAGGGTGGATAGACACGTCCAGGGGAAAATGGGTTTAATGCTCGAGTTTTACACTCTGCTTTTCACTTCGATGGCGAGGAAATGAAATAGCAACAGTGGAAACAATTGTTCACTTACTATGTACCTTTTATTGTTCATGCATCATTATTATAATTATATATTTTTTTAGTTTTATTGATCTTTTTTGATTGATTTGATTGATTTTTAGTATTATACACATTAAAAATTATATGTAGAAACTTCTTTGTTTGTGGCTGTTTACACCTGATTGCCTTGCTCTTGGACGAAGATTTTACTTTATGCACTAGAGCATAAGAAGTCATTTTATGTCGCCTAGATCCAGCATAAACATAAACTTTACGAGCATGAGAAGTGAAAAATATGTTATATTTGTATTGAACAGTATGAGACTATGCCCACTAGCACGTTTCCTAACGAAAACCGTCGCCGCCGTCGCGTGTCATGTATGCGCTTGACATTCGTTCCGTTTCTGAAACATCCTATTGCGGTTAGTGTGTAGAGACCTTAAAGCCGACAAACGGGCACGCGGTTCACCTGATGTTGAGTGATCACCGCCGCCCATGGACTCTTACAGTACAATTGGGATTGCTGGTGCGTTACCGGCTGATATTGACGACCGGATGGCCAAGTGGTTAGAGAATCTGACTACGAAGCTTGAGGTCCCGGGTTCGATTCCCGGCCGGGGCAGATATTTGTATAAATAGTACGAATGTTTGTTCTCAGGTCTTGGATGTTTAATATATATTTAAGTATGTATTTATCTATATAAGTATGTTTATCCGTTGCCTAGTATCCATAGTACAAGCTTTGCTTAGTTTGTAATTTTTTTGTAAATTTTTTATTAATTTTAATGTAAGTGATATAGATGAAATATTAATGTCTTACATTTAATTCATATGAACAAATCGGCTGACCTTTAGAGTTACTTTAGTACGTGTGTTTATTTGTCCATTTTATTGAGCACAGTGGGCTAATTGCTTCTACTATGAGAATGGATACGTGGTGTGTCGCCTGTTGAAAAGCATATGGCAGACATCCAAAAGCCAGGTGAAATTGCCTAGGTTTCAAAATATCCGGCACTTTGGTATTCTGTCACCGCGACGGCAGAGCGTTTCTTTTTTTTAAGACGCTAACGTTCGAAAGACGCTTGTTGCAGAACCTTTTTGATACAAACCTTTACCAATTTTTTAAATCATGATTTTTATTTATATATTCACATTCACCAGCACCAATATCCGATAAACAAAAGCGATCTGATATGATTCAAATTATTCTAGGACCGGTAGGACGATTCTGATATTTTTTCTCAAAATGTTCGTAAAAATTGAACATTATCTTCACATGTCATAGGGGTAAGTGCATAGTTTATTTAATGGTCGAGAAAAAATTAAAAAGTAAAAAAGATGATGTCTGTCTCGCTAGCTACAATATGTCGCATAATAATTCAATTTTTGTCGAGTCGCAAACTGTTTGAAAAATTGGAAGGGTCATGGAAATGTTGCAAGCTTCCGTTTAATTACTTCCATGCCATGACAATAATCTACTAACTATTATACGCTCCGCTTGGCAGATATTAATCCAGGTGACTGTACAATATCTTTTTCAGACCTTGACAGCCTACTATCACTTATCATTATGAAACCTGACATTTAAAAGCCTGTTTTATTATTATCGCTGTATCACGTTTCATTAGTACTGTTCATTATTTAAATCCAGTACAATTTGTAAATTAATTAGTTATGAATCGGAACCGGCATTATAGTATTAATAATTGCCTAGATGATTGATTTTTTAAGTATTTAATTACTGGAGTTTGTTTCATCGTGGGTGTTAATAGTTTATTGTAGAGATATAATATTAATATAATGGTTGTACAAACCAAGGATTTTACAAAAGGCAAAAATTAATACGTTGTTTTGTACAAAAATAATACAATGATTAGTAATAGAAAATTACTGTAAGATGTTTGTCGATTCTCACTTTTTGATTTATCACTTAAATATCCGCTTCAGCTTATGCGCATACGCCACTACCTTAATGATTATTCTTGTGAGGCGCGCTTGCACTGTGCCTTGCAGAAATCTACCCGCTTTTTAACGGGCATACTAATGTAAATTAATGTTAATAGTAATAAAATCTTATTGTATATTTAATATAATGCAAGCATGCAATGTTATTGAAATGATAGCATGAAGTGATCATTTTGCTTAGCTATTTAAGTCTACGCACTAAACAAATTACCTACTATGTATTTTCTCTGTAAGTGAATTTGTTATTCTTAAGAGAAAATAAATATCTTAAACCTAAACCTAAAGACAAGAGGTAGAGAACGTTAAGGGTTAAAAGGTTAAGGGTGTAACCTCCTAACGTCCAGAGTCCTTTGTAAAGGATAAAGATAAAGATAATTTATTTGTCAAACATGAGTTCCTATATATGTACAATTATTAAATTGAATATATAGATGTACAATAATTTTATGTCCTGTCCTTCATGTCTTGCCTTTCAGCATACAAATTTTTACTTATGAATTTAAATAATTATACAATAAAAAAAATAGGAAATAATTAAATTATAATCAATATTACATTAATGTTATATAAATAATTTTGCATTTAATACTAATGATAATCAGTGGAACATTTTGAAAACAATATCTAGTCTATATTATCTAGTAGATATTCGTTAACAGAGTAATATGCCTTGTCGGTTAAAAAATCTTTCAATGCTTTTTTGAAACTAGGTAATACTTCCTTCTCTGTTACAGTTTTTGGTAGCTTATTGAAAATTTTAGGAGTCATCCCTAGCACATTTTTGGAGAACATCGCTGTAGCGCTGGCAGCTTCTGAGCAAGCGCAGCTTAAGCTGAGCCTGTTCCTTTTGCCACACAGTGCAAGGGACTGGCAAACGCATTTTTTATTAGTTTATTGTTTATTTGTATTCTGTGTGCCTATCCTGTATTGTTCATGTTGGCAAATAAATCAATCTTCTTCTTCTTCTTCTTCTGTATGTGATGTCCATGCAAGTATTTTTTTTTGACTTATTGCAATTTGAACATCAAACTCTATCATAAATGACATAAAGTTTGATGTTCATAAATCAAAAATTTGACTTTGGCGTTAGGAGGATAACAGAAAAGCATTTTTTTTAAGATAGCGCCTTTCGGCTTAGGAGGGCAGAGTAGTTCAGCCAAAATATTTTGAATTGAGGAGGCCTATGGCCATCATTGAACGTTCTACCCTGATATGACGATGAAACTATTCATTCTTTGTAACTAAAGATAATTCACGTCAATTACCATCAGCCGGAGCGAAATATGTCGGTTCGGTCCACAACTCTCAAGTTGTCGTTGGTTCACTTAGAGGGAGGTATACCAAACGCTTCGTCTTTCAGTTTATGGTCACTTCTCAAGAACTCGACTCAAGTTCACTAGGGGGATACTACGAAATTCCAAAATTGAAGTTCGTATCGTACCGTCCCTCTCAATCATCAATCAATCTCGTCTAATATATAATAAGATCTATTGATAGCCCAGACAAATGATCGATTCATACATCTTGGTCATCAAATTTTATATTGTTATTATATAACGCACATAGCTATCTATGTCTACTCCAATAGAGCCTTTTCATATATAATCCTCTCTTTTATTTACCTTTAGTGCGATAAGGTACCACAGTGTTTGCAACTAGAACGGATCGGATATAACGTACTATTACACATGTGTATTGTTCCGTAGGTCAAACAATAGAGTTTTATTGACATAGTAGTGTGATATATGGAATAATATGATTTGTATACATTATTAGTGATAATATGTTTTACTGACAAAGGTGTTTCCATATTGATTTGGATAACATTGGATGCTAACTGTTGTTACACGAAATGATATCGACAATCGATAGTTGTCTTGGTTACTTAGTTACATAGCTATATATATCTAGTCGTAGTATGTCTGTCGTTCTGGATGGGTATTATCATCCCACTAATATTTTAAATGCGAAAGTTTGTCTGTATTTTTGTTTGTGTGTTACCTTTTCACGTCTTAATCCACAGATATAGATTACAATATAGATTAGAATAGTGTAATCTATATCTGTGTCTAAATCTATGAACCGTTGTAAATTAAATTCGGTACACACACGGATAGTTTGAGTCCCAGGGAAGCCCATAGTTCAAATCAAAAACATCGAAACAGGAACTATAATAATTTCCTTGCTATAATTTTCTTTGCTTTTTTCAATAAATTATCGAAACAGGAACCGTTTTAGATATTTTTAACCACCGAAATATCTAATGGCGAGTGTACCTATCATCTGAAGCTTGTTTTAGAATTTTTATGCATTAATGAACCAACCAATATGTTAACCTAATACAGATCCGCCACTGCCGAAAGAGTCGACGATGATTAAAGGATATGTTAAATTTAGTTGACTGAACCAACAACGTTTCAAAAATAGACATGCCACATTCGGGCACTCAGTGGTGCTTTTCAGAGTTGGGATGCACCAAAAAAATAACCTTTAGTTTTTATTTTATTTTTGGAAAGAATAGTATCCTATTGCCTTTTTAATATACCATTTTCATTGATATTGAATTTGGATGAGTATTTAATTTTCTATTTTTTTTTTACGAAATACGCTGGATGACGTCACAGTGAGACAGCCACGTTCCATTCAGTAATTCAAGCACGGCTTAGGGTCCTAACTGAACCATGACAAATAGTTTTATTTATTTCTCTTCTTTTATTATTATTATTATTAAAACCGGGTGCGCATCATGTGATTAAAGTTCTATCTTTGTCATTCTTTGCTATTATAAGCAGGACAGTTTTAATTCAACTGCCGCGTCTAAATGTTTGCGGGTGCGAAGCCACAGGTAAACTCTAGTATATTCATCATCATGCCAGCCTATATACGTCCCACTGCTGGGCACAGGCCTCCTCTCAGAATGAGAGGGCTTGGGGCGTAGTTCCCACGCGGGCCCAGTGCGGATTGGGAACTTCACACACCGTAAAGACACCAGGACCGGACACCGTAAAGCTCGTGGTAAATTTAAAATGTAATTCTGCACATGAATTTCGAAAAACTCAAGTGGTGCTGTACGGGGTTTGAACCCACGATCCTCTGCTTCAGAGGCCATAGGTCAAACCACTCGGCCACCACGACTTACTACTAGTATATTATAGGTCATCAATGCCATCATCATCTCAGCCTATATAGATCCCACTGCTGGGCACAGGCCTCCTCTCATAATGAGAGGGCTTGGGCCGTAGTTCCCACGCGGGCCCAGTGCAGATTGGGAACTTCATACACACTATTGAATAGCTCCGGTGTGTGCAGGTTTCCTCGCGATGTTTTCCTTCATCCTACAGCTCGTGGTAAATTTCAAACATAATTTCAAACTAATTTAATATTATAGTATAGGCAGTAGAAATCATTTTGTCATAAGCTTTTGTTTCATACTCGTACCAAAACAAAATGTGAGACTAATAACCATAGCTAAGCAATTTGTAATTTTCCGAACGTCATACGTAATGGCCGGAAAGAAATACTTATGTTGGCAAGCAGGATTGATGGGGGAATAAAGAGTTGTTTACGCCAAACGTGTTGCGCAATTACGCCGTTCGAAATGTGCAATATAACTGACGTTTTATTACGCTTGAGACAGAAGAGGCACTGTTGGAGGAAACTCTAAATTTGCAAAATGACGCCTTGTTTATACTCTAAACAAGGCGTAATTTTGCATCTTTACTAGGTATGTATAATTTTTACCCGACTGCCCGAAGAAGTTTGTTTTACGAGCGTCTGTATGTATATTTCTTTGAACTAAAACAATTTCTTTGCTCACCCGCGACCTTATGATAGCTAAGTTTATGCAAGATATGCGTGTTCATGCAGTTCCTCCACCACACTGTAAGAACACACACAAATCACACAAACCCATCTATCACCACCACCACAATACACTGACGCGTTTCCAACTGAGCCAGAGCTCATCTTCAGAGCAACACGTCAATGTAGTGTGTAACGAATAGAGATGGGCCGAACATGGGCTTCACCGAATACGAATATTCGGCCGAATGTTCGGTAAAACTTTTACCGAACCGAATAATCGGTCGAATATTCGCCATAATTGATTCCTAAGTGGAAACTAGAAATATGATTCATTTTTGTTGAAATGTTTAATCATGCAACTCTTGATTAAAACAAAAAACTTAATATCTCACAATGAAGACCTCATTGATTATATTAACATTATTTTATTATAAAAATCACTGTAGCTTAATCTCAAAACAGCTACGTATCTACTTATATTTTGTTTTTAATTAATCACCATCTTCTTATCTGCTGTTATTGGAAATAAAGCAACAGTGTCAACAAAAACATGAAACATCACTGTAGCTCATATAAAAATAGTACATTTAACACTCATCTCTTACATGGCTCAATACAGTAAAAAGATGAGTACCACTTTGCCGAACATTCGGTGATTTAGCCGAATACGAATATTCGGTAAATCTGCCGAATATGCCGAATACCAAATATAATTAAGCTGCTTAAGTGGCTAACATAAGAAACAAACAAGCTGAGATATGAGGTGCATAGGGAAAATTCGTGTCTGTACCGTTGACCATCAGTGGTGTAGCGGTATAGCACGCGGTACGGAATACCGAGGACCTGGGTTCGATTCCCAGTGATGGTCTTATTTTCCTGGTTTTTCTGTGCATCTATATTTCAGTTTGTATTTTCAATTTACCAAATATAAAACGAATATTCGGCTCATCCTTAATATGGAATAAAAAAGAAATCAACAAAAATCAAAAAATCCCGATAGCCTTAAAAACATTGTGTTCAAAACACCTCTAACAAAGCGGAAAACAGTCATTTTGCTGAGTTAAACTGTTGTCAGTGTATCGACAAGTTATGCTCATCTCAAAACATACAACGTTCTCAAAACAAAGATTAAGAAAGGAAACCTAAAGATCAAATTTGTTAGTGCGTGGAAAAGATAACAGTCTTAAGTCGTTTACTGTTATGGGAGATTTAGGTTTAAAGATAATTTATTCTCAAAGAGAATTTTACAACGAGATTTTTATATTTAATATTGTCGCTTTTATAAATTGAATAGGTATAGATAATGCTTAGCATACTTTTTAAAATTATGCTGTGAACGGTGCGGTACATTCGCGTCTCATATAAACCTTTGACAGGTTTCTGTAGCGCGTCTTAGCAATAAGTATTATTTACAAACACTACATTGTAAAAATAAAATAAATAAATAAACAATTCACTTAAAATAAATAAAAAATAAATACCTCGGGACAATTCACACCAATTGACCTAGTCCCAAAGTAAGCTTAGCAAAGCTTGTGTTATGAGTACTAAGCAACGGATAAATATAATTATATAGATATAGATACATACTTAAATACATATTAAACACCCAAGACCCGAGAACAAACATTCGTATTTTTCATACAAATATCTGCCCCGACACGGGAATCGAACCCGGGACCTCAAGCTTCGTAGTCAGGTTCTCTAACCACTAGTCCATCTGTTCGTCTAAACTACTTACTTGAGAAATTACTGAAATTAGATAGAGGTATTTATTTTACAGCTGCTGTATTGCCTGACGTTTCTGGCGCTCGCGATCGCAATCAAATGACAGTTTTTGTATGCGAAATCTGTCATTTGCAACCGCGCAGGTATCGTTGCAGGTGGTAGGACCTTGTGCAAGGTCCGCCCTGATTGCTACCACCATCTTGCTCGCTAATACTGCCATGAAGCAGCAGTGCTTCCACTGTTGTTTCGGCGTGGAGAGTAAGACAGCCGGTGAAATTACTGGCACTTGAGGTATCCCATCTTAGGCCTCTAGGTTGGCAACGCAACTGCTATCCTCCTGGTGTTGCAGGTGTCTATGGGCGGTGGTGATCTCTTACCATCAGGAGACCCACTTGCTCGTTTGCCATCCAGTCGAATAAAAAAAAAAAAACGTTAGGCAATACGGCCTCAGGTTTATTATGTACTCCTACCTTATATCTAGTCCAGGAAACGAATGACTGTGGCTTGTGGAAGCAGAAAGTTTGACTTTGGAACTTTGTTTGAAGGTAGTTAAGAGATACATATACTAAAAGTCCCCATCCCTCGCCACATAGGTTCCTTCAGGGATAGGATACCTAAGTCCGCGTTTATACTTTTCTGTTTGTTGCTTAAGTGAAATTGATTATTAAAAGTTTCCACCCTGGTACCCTCAGCCAAATATGTGGTCTAACACCCTAAAGTTTGCATGTCATAAAACAATAATGTCAATAGACGTGTCTGTTGACTTGAAAGTTCGACTTTAGCGACATATTCATTTGATAGGAACTTGTTTAAAAATTGATAGACCACTTATTTGGCTGATGGTACATGAATCAGTTTGTTCGACTGTACCTTAGGTACTTACTAATTTCCACCAATTTCTCTCTATGTATAGTGTCTTAACATTTAAATTTGAGTAACGAATATATTGTGTTTCTGTGTTGCCTACCCGTCGCTTTATTTACCAAGAGTTCCATGTTATGTTTATTCAGTTAGAAGTTCAAATAAACTCTATTTGCGTTTAATTTCGGAAGTAACATCCTAATGAATTAAATTCGTATTTAGACAGAAAACTTGCTTAGCGGTTGGATGACGACAGGTGGGATGTTTACTCGCTTTTTGGTTGTTGACAAAGTGGAATTAATATCGTTGGCGAAAGCACTTTATTATCTACTAGTTTTTGCCTGCAACTCGGTCTGCGAAAATTATCTATTAGTTATGCAATTTTTTGGGGTAAAAACTACGTCCTTCCAAGGGTCTCATTTAAATCGGTTCGGCAGATTAGACGTAAAGAGGTAACAGGCAGACAGACATACAGATCTACTTTGGCATTTATATATTAGTTTGGATTTGGATTGGATTAGTCGATTCTGTATCCAGCCTTGATTACATTTGAATTTTGCCATGGCCCTCTCGGTGAGAGAAAACATATTATCGTAGAGATAACTGCATACACTCCTGCAAAGCAGTTCCAGTGGTGTCTGTACAGCCTACAGCACAAGCCCTCTTATTCTGAGAGGAGGCCTGTGCCCAACAGTGAGATGTATATGAACTTTTAAGCATAAGGGATGATTTGGTTCTGTATGCTGTTTAGACACATCTAGGACAAAAATGTACACCATCTATGGAGTTGTCAACACCGTAAAAATAATAACATTCATAACTTCGTTGTCCTCAGGCTCGGCCGTGGTGAGCGTGATCATGCGTCAATACGACGACGCCATCTCAATCACTGTCGCCATAATGATCGTGGTGACGGTCGCTTTCGTGCAGGAATACCGCTCCGAGAAGTCTCTGGAGGAGCTGAACAAGCTTGTACCGCCTACTTGTAACTGGTACGATTTCTACTGTGATTATTTACTAGTATTATTGAAGTAGCCGTAGCCGTGGTGGCCTAGTGGTTTGACCTATCGCCTCTCAAGCAGAGGGTCGTGGGTTCGAACCCCGGCTCGCACCTCTGAGTTTTTCGAAATTCATGTGTGGAATTACATTTGAAATTTACCACGAGCCTTGCGGTGAAGGAAAACATCGTGAGGAAACCTGCTCAAACCTGCGAAGCGATTCAATGGTGCGTGCGAAGTTCCCAATCCGCACTGGGCCCGCGTGGGAACTATGGCCCAAGCCCTCTTGTTCTGAGAGCAGGCCTGTGCCCAGCAGTGGGCCGTATATAGGCTGGGATGAGTGATTATTGAAGTGGATGACATATAAGTCTTTCTTTTCGCCGAAAGTCTATAAAAACAGGGGTTATTAACTCTTTGCAAATGGCACCCGCTAATTATTTGTCCTATTAAAACATAGTTTTGCAACGGCAATTTAGCCGCCGCGTCTGTTCGTTCGCCCGAGCCTCGCGTTTGACTAGGACTGAATGCCTGATACCACGAAACTCAAGAGACTTATGGCAAAGGCGTACACCGCCTTTGAGTTTTTGTTTTTACATATTTGAAGTTCATAATCATCATTATCTTAAAAACAATATCTTCACTGTCCAGGTTGCCTAACAAAAATATTCACCCCACGCCACTGTTCGTTCAGTTCAAATATCTAGTGAAAAAAAATAGTCCATGCTTTCCATTTCAGCCTCCGCGAAGGCAGCATCGAACACTTCCTAGCCAGGAACCTGGTCCCCGGAGACATAGTGCACCTCAACGTCGGCGACCGGGTCCCAGCGGATCTGAGACTATACGACTCCACCGACCTGGCCATAGACGAGTCTTCGTTCACCGGGGAGACAGAACCTGCTGTCAAAAACGTGTTACCCAATAAAGCAGCTGCTGGAAGAGTTAATAAAGACAATATAGCTTTCATGGGCACTCTGGTGCGGTGCGGCAATGCCAAGGTAGGTGGGACACATTATGTATGAATATACCCGCGCCAGATTTACGTCTGTTATATATGCAGTTAGGTGAAATAAAAAGAGTGATACTTCAGCAGAAAAAAAAATACTTTTTAGTGAAACTCAATGCAATTTATGTAATCTTTTTGTACCTGAAATCAAGTGAAATAAATTAATTTGAATTTGAACAACACCACAGCATCCATTTAAAGGTATTGTCATTCGTTTGATACGTGGTACTACTTGTAGAAGTTCACATGGAGACGCGACGTGCCGCCATTCTACACTTTTCATTAAGATAGTCTATAAATACTGAACGAATGAAGTTGGCAGAAGCCCGATGTACCTATCCGGACATTGTGGCGTGCCTTAGAAGAGTGGAGTGCTTAGTAACGATATCTCTTGTCCGGGTGAGCGGTTAGTTCCAATGGAGTGCCGAAAAAGTTTCTCGATGAGGGCTACGGCATAGATGTCGCTAGCGTCACTGCTTAAGTGGCTAAATAAGAAACGAACAAGCTGAGATATGAGGTGCATAGGGGAAATTCGTGTCGGTACCGTTGACCATCAGTGGTGTAGCGGTATAGCACGCGGTACGGATTACCGAGGACCTGGGTTCGATTCCCAGTGATGGTCTTATTTTTCTGGTTTTTCTGCGCATCTATATTTCAGTTTGTATTTTCAATTTTGCCTTAGAGGAGTTTATGATCCGCTCTCTTATTTACTCTCTCACTCGTCATCACCATGACGGCAAACGAAAGATGTGGTTGTCTTGTGGCTGCCCATGATGATGAGAGCCCTACCTCACCGGGACGCCATGGCAACGTCACCAGCTACGTATCCAAACAATTCATATACTTAGAAATGTATCTACTCAATCACTTGGCGACTCTTTGGCAAGGTCGTCAATTTAGAAATGTTTCCACGATTTACGGCTCCCTGCGTGACAACGTCGCCACTAAAATGTACACGCAAAAGCTGCACCTCATTCACTCAGTCGCCAACCGACCGCTATTTTGGACTTCAATCTCTTCTACGTCCATTCCTAACGACGTCGTCGGACTTACTGAAGACTAGGCACGGTTCGTCAACCGTTGAATACCACAGGTAGCCATGCTTGCATGTCCGGCGGCATTGCGTGTGGAGGTAGGGCTCTTTAGGCTTTTTATTTCGGAGATCATTTCCGTATACCCATCAAATGAAAAAATGTTTTAGGGCATCGTTGTCAGCACGGGGGAGCGTTCCGAGTTCGGCGACATATTCCGCATGATGCAAGCCGAGGAGGCGCCCAAGACTCCCCTCCAGAAGTCCATGGATACCCTGGGCGCTCAGCTGTCGCTGTACTCTTTCTGCATCATCGGATTCATCATGGTGACCGGATGGCTCCAGGGAAAAGCTTTGCAGGAGATGTTCACGATCAGCGTCAGTTTGGCTGTGGCTGCAATTCCTGAAGGTGATTTTAATATGCTTTCACTGTAAAGTCACGCTAATATTATTAAATATAACCTAGACACGCGGTAGCGTGTCAAGCCAAGTTCAAACTAACAGACTGGCGAGCAGCACCGTGTTTTATTTTACCCGAACCATTTGGAACCACTTTTGACCCCTTCATAACTCAAAAACTTTTTCACAGAAACATGTCAAATTTGGCTCATAAATATTACAGGAGGTGGTTGATTTAGTTGAAAATCCCTATAGCTAATAATTTTTAGGGTTCCGTAGACAAAATGGCAAAAACGGAACCCTTATAGTTTCGCCATGTCTGTCTGTCTGTCTGTCCGTCCGCGGCTTTGATCAGGGACTATCAATGCTAGAAAGCTGTAATTTTGCACGAATATATATGGAAACTATGCCGACAAAATAGTACAATAAAAAATAAATAAATAAAATTTTTTGGTGTACCTCCAATAGACGTGAAGTGGGGGTGATTTTTATTTCTCATCCAACCTTGTAGTGTGTGGTATCGTTAGATAGGTTTTTAAAAACCATTAGGGGGTTGCTAAGACGATTTTTCGATTCAATGATTTGTTTGCAAAATATTTAACTTTAAAGTGCAAATTTTCATTTAAATCGAGCGTCCTCCCCCCTCTAAAATCTCAACCGGTGGGTGGAAAAATTTTAAAAAATTCAGGATGGTAGTAAGTATATCAAACTTTCTAGGAAAACTATAACGGTTAAGTTTTCTTTAGAATTATTAGTAGTTTAAGATTAAATAGTAGCCTAAGGTATAAAATATACCTAAACTTGGAATATTCTATACAAAATACGAAATCCTTCGAAAAATATTACTTAATTCTTTCGTAATGGCCACGGAACCCTATTTTGGGCGTGTCCGACACGCTCTTGGCTGGTTTTTCAGGATTTCTTGTGGTGGTCGAATGTTTCCATATAGATTTATTGAATAATGTTGTTTCCATCGTATTTTGTTTGATGTGTCCGTATTTATCTTGCTGTCTCAACTCGCTTTAGTAAAATTCGGTAAGCTAGTTGAGAAAGCAAGATAAATATGAACTTCCGACAAAATACGATGAAAAAAACATTATTCACTACATATATATATATATACGTACATTGGTTGAAGTCTACCGCGTCAAAGGCGTGACTACATTTTAAATCCAAAATTCAAATGAAAACTTTTACGGGATGTTCAGTTTTTAAGACAACTTGTATATTTTTTCCAAACAATGTTTTGTCAAATGCTAAATTGAGAACTATACTTTATATTACCGGGTGAATGTTCGAGGTTTTGACCGCTCGGTAGGACGTCATTACCATCCCACGATATTAGCACAACGGAAGGATAATAGTCGCAAGAATTTGGATAACACTAAATCTATTGTCTAATATTTTTTTTATAAAAAGTTAAGACTGAGCATCATCTTTTTCAATAAGACTTGCCGCCGATATGGCAATGAGGAAAAAAGCTCCACAAAAACGCTGAATATTTATCCTACCCCTTACCACCGTCGTAAAGCCGCATTATGCTGATTTGGGACTATTTAGTAACTTGTTATATTTTTTCTTTCCTTATCATTCCAGGTCTACCCATCGTGGTGACAGTGACGTTGGCGCTTGGCGTGATGCGCATGGCGAAACGGAACGCGATCGTCAAGAAGTTGCCTACAGTAGAGACTCTCGGCTGCGTCAATGTTATATGCAGCGACAAGACAGGTTGGTCAACTAAATAATTGATTGAACTGCAATAAAAAAATTTGGAGGAACTGCTTGAACACACATTTCTTGCATAAACGTAGCTATAATAAGGTCGCGGGTGAGCAAAGTAATTGTTCCAGGTTCATTGATAACCTAAACTCTGTTCCGGCTGGCGAAAAAACGGTCTGTGGTGTAACCTTTCGCATGTACATATCTCTCAATGTCATTCTAAAACATGGTCGGGCATGGGCAGATATTTGTATGAAAAATACGAATGTTTGTTCTCGGGTCTTGGGTGTTTAATATGTATTTAAGTATGTATCTATCTATATAATTACATTTATCCGTTGCTTAGTACCCATAACACAAGCTTCGCTAAGCTTACTTTGGGACTAGGTCAATTGGTGTGAATTGTTCCGTGATATTTATTTATTTATTTATAATACTTGCCGAAACGGTAATGACGATTGAAAAAACGCTGAATATTTTTCCTTTTACCTACAGCAGTTTTAAGTTAGTTTTTAGTTTATTTGGAGGCCGAAAACTATCGACTTCGCTGTCTGTCCTTTCCATTTTGCCACATTTACCTAATGTTATCTGTCTGTATACAGACAAAAATATAAAATATACATAATTACAATATATTTTATATTTTGTGATGGTGAATACATTTTTTTGTTATTTATTATAATTATTTTAGGAAAAGCATATTCTATAACCCACTATTCTTTCCCAGGCACGCTGACCAAAAACGAAATGACAGTCACTTGCATGTCGACATCGGGCGGCCATATTGCAGAGGTGCGGGGCGCGGGGTACAACGCGCGGGGGGACGTGCAACTCCGAGCGTACAAGGGGAGGGATTTGGACGTGGCGCGGTCCGCTCTGCAGACCATGCTTGAGGTATAAGCGGTTTTTTTCAAGCTTTTGCTGATAATATATATATATATATATATATATGAGTTGAAGCGTTATATATATATATATATATATATATATAACGCTATCGAAAATACAACCTGAAATATAGATGCATAGAAAAACCAGAAAAATAAGACCAGCGCTGGGAATAGAACCCAGGTCCTCGGCATTCCGTGCCGCGTGCTATACCGCTATACCGCTATACCGCTAGACACGAACTTCTCCTATGCACCACATATCTCAGCTAAAAAAAAATAACAAAAAATTAAAAGTAAAAAAAATATTTGGAATTGAAATTAAATATACAAAAAGATCCAAGATTCCAAAAAACCAATGTTAATTAGATTGCTTAATAACGACATCTCTTGTCCGGGTGAGCGGTTAGTTCCAATGGGGTGCTGAAAGTTTCTCGATGAGGGCTACAGCATAGATGTCGCTAGTGTCGCTGCTTAAGTGACTAAATAAGAAAACAAACAAGCTGAGATATGTGGTGCATAGGAGAAATTCGTGTCTGTATCACTGTCCAGTGGTGGTGTAGCGGTATAGCACGTGGCACGGAATGCCGAGGACCTGGGTTTGATTCCCAGCGCTGGTCTTATTTTTCTGGTTTTTCTATGCATCTATATTTCAGTTTGTATTTTAGATATGGGTTTTACGGGATGACCGTAAAAGTAACAAAAAATTTGGAATTGAAATAAAAAATACCTACAAAAAGGTTCCAAAAAAACAATCTTAGAGAAAACGCTCACTGCGCCGCTGTCAGCTGACGTCTAGTTTGCTGCCTTATCCTGTGGCCACGTCACTGTCATGGTGGCACTTTACTTGGCGTTGTGTATTCTCGTTGCTCTATTGGCATGGCCATCGCTCATGCTAGAAATGAAATAGTACATGTCTTTGGTACACGCAAATATTTCGGTGAATATACCAAGTGAAGTGCCAGCATCACACAAATCAGTGGCGGAATAGCTACGTAGCTACAGTAGCAAAAGCAACGGGCCCCGCGTTACTACTTATGGCACACAAGTCTACAGTAAATTTCTCACTTTACTTATAGTTTATTCTTATACTCTGTTGTATTTTTATTATAAACTAGCTTTTACCCGCGGCTTCGCACGCGATAACTATTCGATCTGGTATTTGGTTGCAGTTGAAATTTCGGGATTTTCCCAAATTTTATATCGTGGTCTTCATTGACGTTGTGTTAGAATCAACTGTCCAAAATTACAAGACTCTAAACCCAGCAGTTGAAATTTCTAGATTTTATCCCTATCCCGTGAGAATGTGGGATAAAAAGTAGCCTATGTGTTATTCCAGAAGTTTATCTTTTTACCAAATTTGATCCAAATCTGTCCAGCTGTTTCAGCGTGAAGAACTAAAAAACATCACTCACTCACTCACAAACTTTCGCATATCTAATAGTAGTAGGATGAAATACTTGTTTAGCGAATATGTCAACTTGTTACTCTTTAACTCGTTGTGTTTTGTTTTTTAATAAATAAATAAGTACAGCCAGTAAAAAAGCTTGTACAGTCAACTACAAAAAGATCTATAGTATTGTAAAACCACTTTACCCCGTTTTCTGGGTAATCTGCAATATCCTCTCATTCCAGGTGGGCGTCCTCTGCAACAACGCGACGATACGCGACGAGACTTTGTACGGCCAGCCGACAGAGGGCGCTCTGTTAGCTTGCGCTATGAAGAACGGCATGGATGACGTCAGGGAACAGTACACCAAGCTGCATGAAATACCGTTTAGGTAAGTAACTTCTTATGGCTCTTTGGCGCAGCCGGTAGGATAGCAATGTACAGATCTATTGAATCATGTTTCTCCTTCGTATAGGTAGTGCCATCAGAGTTGAGGTCACGCACACAAGAACATGTCATGTGAACATGTGTGTAATGAAAGCAGGATATTGACTTTTACTCATTGTAGGAAGAAAACCCGCTGCGCATATAATAACCTGGCAACGGATAAACATACTTAATACATAAATGCATATTAAATATCTCAAAAATCTACTTGAGAACAATCGTTTATAAATAATATCTGCTCCAACCAAAGCTAGAACCTCAGACCTCCGCCTTCGTAGACAACTTTCTAACCACTGGGTCGTCACTTAAGAGTTTTTATATGAAATTATATTGTAACGGATAACTCACGTCTTAAACCGAGTTTAGCTCGACATGTTTCGGGCTATTTCTTAGCCCTTCATCTCAGGAGCACGCGACACGGCGGCTGCCGCAACACGCACACGTGACGTGACGTGAGTTATCCGTTACAATATCATTTAATATGGGTGAGTCTCACGGTAGTTTCATGTTCAAAGTTTTTATATGTAATGTTATTTGCAGTTCGGAAACGAAAATGATGGTAGTCAAATGCGCCCCCAAATTCAACGACGGCAAGCTGAAAGAGGAAGTGTTTGTCAAAGGTGCCATAGAGAAGATACTGCCTTTGTGCAACCAGTACATCGACAGTGCTGGTAACTACGCCCCGATCACTAAGGAGAAGCAGAACGACTTTATGACGGAGGCGTATAATATTGGACGGATGGGTGAGTTTTTTTTAAACAAGCACGTAAACATTGAGTCATTTTCTGTGTCGCTACCACATAATAATAAGAAGAATAGAAATAGCATGCGAGCTAAAAGCGTGAGGCGCGCATATGGCTAAGAAGTCAAATATCGTCGCTACTTTGAAAAAAGCTGGTATCCTAAAATCGATGATCTTTCCGAGTGAACTTAATGAACATTGCTTTAAGGGTCAAATTCGCTGACGTATTGATTTGAGATACGAGATTTTTTCAAAGTAGTGACGATATTTATTTTCACAGCTCAATCTGTAACCGAGTTAATATCTCAAAATATTGTGTCATTGTAGATTCTGGTTTAATATTAATTCCTTATTTTAAATGTGTAATGATAATTTGAGCTATTTTGAATGTTTATTGTGAATTTTAATTTTTAATGAACTAAATTTTTTTTTTCTTTCTAAGGCTTTCACTTCTATGACAGCGTTACGTTACGTATAGTCGCGCACAGGGGTTGTTAAGCCACTTACCACTGTTCATAATTTAGCCGTGTAATGCTATTCTCGTTGATGGACAATATTTACTACGAGTATGTATAAAGTAGCGGCCATACCGCGGCGCAAAAACGGGGGCCGTACGGATTCGCAGTGCCGCATCGCATGCGCACCGTTTGTTTTGCAAATACGCAAACGGTGCGGAATCGCAGTGACGTGCCGTAAAGGTCAGGACTTTACCGCATGCAAAATGATTTATATAACATTAATTTTTATTTTGTGTACTTACTTATAATATGTAATTTGCGAATTAGCGAATAAACGTTTCTATTTCTAATTTAATTATTTCGTATTTTTTTAATGTATAATTATTTAAATTCATAAGTAAAAATTTGTATGCTGAAAGGCAAGACATGAAGGACAGGACATAAAATTATTGTATACATCTATATATTCAATTTAATAATTGTATATAGGAACTCATGTTTGACAAATAAATTATCTTTATCTTTGCTCTCTACTAAAAGTTGTGACGTTTACGGCACGTCACTGCGATTCCGCACCGTCTGCGTATTTTAAGCAGCGGTGTGGAGGGCATGCGATAAGCGGTGTGGTCGCTCCTTAATTTGGCTAAATTATGAACAGTGGTGATTTCCTCAATGATCCCCGTTCGCGATGGTACAGGACGATGCATAAGAGCTGGCTCGAATGGATTGAATGAATAAATTAAAGTATCTGTGTGTTACCTATTTGAATATACTTCACACAGATAGGAAAATGTCATTGTGTCTCTCATTTTCCTAAACAAATGTCTAAGTAACATTACTTTCGTTTGATCCACTCGTGCCAGCTCTTGTCTTGATCTGTACCTACTTTAAGTCATGTGCTGACATTTTTTCTCCGTTTCAGGTCTACGAATCATAGCACTAGCCCGCGGCGCATCGCTGGAAGCTCTGACTTACACCGGCGTGTGCGGCGTGTGCGACCCGCCCCGGCCCGGCGTGTCCGACGCCATAGCCACGCTGCGTCGCACCGCTGTTGACGTCAAGATGGTGACCGGCGACGCCCGCCCCACCGCCCTCGCCGTCGGTCAGTACATAGCACTAGCTCGCGGCTGTAGCTTAAATATAATCTATATTAATAATTTCGTCAAGGGGTACGGTAGACTCGAACGAAATGCACATCAAATTGAAGTGCGTAAAAAATTAGTCAATCCGAGTCGACAACTTGTAGGCGGAAAATTCGGATTATCGAGTATTTTCAATATAAACTTGAATTAATTACTAAGTATATAATGGCGTTGCGAAGTAAACATGTCAAAGTCATCACATCAAAGTGGCGTTAGTGTCACGCAAGTGTCACGTCATCACGTGTCACAGGTGTCACGGGTTTGCATTTCGTTCTCCATTGTGACCTCTTAAGGGTCCCACACACGGTACGATTCGTCGATTTTCATCAGATCGATCGTACAGACGAATCGTACCGTATATGGGCCCTTTTGGTCTAATTTCGTTATAATTATTTGGGCAAATAAGATTTAGGGAACTATCTACTGGTGAAATACCGATACGTAGGTTAGCTGTGAAAGTGTTTGTGATAATATTAAGGCTGGGAATATACGTCAAATTTTTCGATAAGTACGTACGACAGTCTTTACACTGGCAATTTTTTTTTTCAAACATTATTATGAGTAGGTACATTTTACCCGAGCGAAGCCGGGTTTTCATCTAGTAGGGAATAATTACGCGAAGTTCTATGCAGGGGTCGACATTAGCACAAACCGTAAACAAACCGCCGTGACAACGTCAGTTCTCTTTATAGTTTGTCGCCGTGACGGATCATGACAAAATAATATCATAACTGTCGAAGTTATTGGTAAAAAAATCATTTTTAATAAAAGTTTTTTTTGCTGACTGTACTTATATTGTCGCCCTAATTACATTTGCATACCAAATTTCAAGTCGATGCCATTAACCGCTGAGGAGTTCCATCCTGTGGAGACGATCCTGACCGGACTACCAGGATGTTACTACCAGATTATTGGTATTGTCACGCAATTTACACAAGTGTACCAAATTTCAAGTTAATCCAACTACTGGAAGTTGGTCGAGTTTAACTTGCAAGATTTGATTACAGACAGACAACGGTCCAGGTGAAACTAAATAAAAGCTTTTAAAAATTTAATTGAATTACATTTAAGACATTCAAACCCTGTTTACGGTTTGTGCTAGTGCTGCATTTTGACGGCACAACATTGCACCAATATTCCACGAGGCATTAGGATACCATAACAGATATGTAAATAATAGTTTCGCTGCTCAAAGATGTCTTCAAAATACGGTTCATAATGTATTTTTTCACTTCTCATGCTCGTAAAGTTCGTGTTTATGCTGTATCAAGGCGACATAAAATGACTTTTTATGCTCTAGTGCATAAAATAAAATCTTCGTCTAATACCAACTCAAGACCAAGGTAATCAGGTGTCAACAGCCACAAACAAAAAAGATTCTATATATTTTTTAATTTATATAATACTAATAATCAATCAAATCAATCATAATAAATCAGTAAAATTAAAATAATGGAATTATTATAATAATGCATAAAAAATAAAAGGTACATAGAAAGTGAATCATTGATTCCACTGTTGCTATTTCATTTCCTCGCCATCGAAGTGAAAAGCAGAGTTTTAAACTCGAGCATTAAACCCATTTTCCCCTCGACGTGTCTATCCACCCTCGCCGTACCGGCTCGGTTGGCTATATGAACGCCTCGGGTAAAATGGCCCGTTTTATGCTCTTGTTGTACAATCTACTATTTTTTATTAATTGCAGCCCAAATGGTCGGTCTGGACGTGCTCCACTCGCAGTCCCTCTCCGGCGACCAGCTGGACTCGATGGCCGACGACGAACTAGACCGCGTCATTGACTCCGTCAGCGTGTTCTACCGCGTCACGCCGAAACACAAGCTGGCCATCGTCAAGTCGCTGCAGCGGCTCGGGAACATCGTCGGGATGACTGGTGACTCATTTAGTTTCTATATATATATATATATATAGTCCTCCACATCGGTTTCGATGACGGCGACCCTGACTAAATATATCCATTGTTTAAAATTTTGCAAAAACAGCTATAATAAAATAACAAAGAAAAAAAAACACTCATTTTCTAGCGTGCGCTCTAATATGGCTCGCCAGACCGAACTTAGTCTTGAAAACTCTATCGCAGGGTGCACAATAGAGTTGGCCTCGTGAATCGTATGTATAAGTATAGGAGGGCTTGGGTCTGTCTTTTAAAAAAAGGGGGGGGGGAGTTTCTATATACGCAGTGTACAAGGTGTTGCAAACGGAACTGTTTTTATTTTATCATTCATGTTTTAAATTTACACATAACATTACTAAGGTGTAAAGTAAAATCGAAACGCACTACAGAGGGCATGACGTTAAATATTTTGACCAATCACAGCTTCGCATGTACTAGAATATAAAGCTATGTAACCGTCAAAAGACACACATTTTTTAGGCACTTTCCTATGTACACCAGCTACCTCTGTAATTATACTTACAGTCGAATCTTTATCGAAGTTTTATTCAAGCATCGCTAGAAAACCCTCTACTTCAGCAGCCTGGGTTTCGGCAGCTACACAAGGTTTAATTAATTAACTAAAACCCTGAAAGTAGTTTGGTCAGAATCGCGAGTAGAAATGAATACACTGTAGTTTAACGCAGGTTGTGATTTTTTTTTATCTTTTTTTGGGGTTCCGTACCCAAGGGTACCAAAATGACCCTATTACTGAGACCCGCTGTCTGCCTGTCCGTCCGTCTGTCACATGGCTCTATCTCTTAACCCTTTATAAGGTAGAAGCAGAGAACTAATCAAATCACTTTTTTTTAAATTGCTGAAATATGGTTTCTATGGTCGTAGGACGCCTTGAAAAATTTATGAAAAAAATCTACTGTTTTCAGTTTTTTCAGAAAATTCTGTTCGCTGTGTCGTACACTACCAATGATGTAGAAACGACGAAAGGAGTGATTTGAGTTATGAAATGTATATAAATAGGCATTTTTATTAAGGAAAATCAAATATTTTTACACGTTTTTAAAACTATTTGGTGTGAAATGTCAAAAACAGTTTCTGTGATTCTTCCTCCATGGCAAAAAAAAGGTTCAGAAGTTATATTTTCTGCAGAAAACTGCGGTATTTATCGCGTAAAGGCTGCTGCATCTAAAAGCAATGCATTATAAAAAAAAACATACAAATATGTTCCAAAATCATATTGTTCAGTTTAGAGGTATCCTATTTAGACGATCAGATGGCCTAGTGGTTAGAGAACCAGACTACGAAGCTTGAGGTCCCTGGTTCGATTCCCGTGTCGGGGCAGATATTTGTATGAAAAATACGAATGTTTGTTCTCGGGTCTTGGGTGTTTACTATGTATATAAGTATGTATCTGTCTATATAATTATATTTATTCGTTGCTTAGTACCCATAACTCAAGCTTTGCTAAGCTTACTTTGGGACTAGGTCAATTGGTGTGAATTGTCCCGTGATATTTATTTATTTATTTTATCATCAGGTGACGGCGTGAATGACGGCGTGGCGCTGAAACGGGCAGACATCGGCATCGCCATGGGCAACGGCACTGACGTCTGCAAGGAGGCTGCTGACATGATCCTCGTTGACAGTGACTTCGCCACCATCATGTCAGTGATTATAAAGATATTTCGGATTCGATATTATAGCATGAACGTGGCGATTCGAACATGGCGGATGTAGACAATATCTAATTTTGCTATTTCTGTTTCTTTGGCTAGTTGAAGTATAATTTTGATAGTGTTTAAAGGTGATCACAAAATTCTATATTGCTCTCGTGTCTCACATTTTTTAATGCGCAAGTTGTCTCCACGTGGTTTCTGGAATTTTACTATCAAGTTGCAAAAACTACAATCACCGTACAACGTCCCTCTCAAAGAGAGTTTACTTTGACACTGGCGAAATTGTCCTATTAATTAGGACAGAAAAGCCATATTTTAAAAGAGAAGAAGAAAGATATTTCGACTTTGATTAACATTTTTCAGAAAAAAAATTAGACTTGGTTTCACTTGTTTCGACCAGAGGTGTGCGAGGACTGTGTTTTTGATGAACCAATCATATGTGTAAATGAAGCGTTTCTATTGGTGCATGAAAACACATTCCAAATTCCTAAATTCCAAAAATATTACAAATGAAAAGGATACAAAATTCAGATCTATTGTCAAGAAGTCATTAATATCTAAGGCGTATTATAAAGTTAATGATTATATCATGGACAGGGATATTTGGAAATAATTCCAATCCGCATTAGCGATCCCTTCAAATAGCGAACCTACTGTGTTAAAGATAAAGTTATGTTAAATACTATAAGTGATGTATACATATCATTTAATAATATTGTAAATCTGTTTAAAAAAATGTATACCTCGTTGAGTTTCTTGCCGGATTCTTCTCAACAGAGGATTTTCCGAACCGGTGGTAGTTTTTTTTGTCATTCATAAGTGCTTGTTTTAGCCTAAATTGAATAAAGATATTTTGACTTTGACATTCCTCGCAACACACCCTCGCACATCTCTGGCGGAAACACAGCCTTCTGTAATAAATTACTTGAATACAGTAAGCGTTCCACCTGATTGCCTCTATTTGTGATTGTTTCCTTCCAGTGCGGCGATAGAGGAGGGCAAATGCATATTCTACAACATCCGCAACTTCGTCCGCTTCCAACTGTCGACGTCGATCGCAGCGCTGTCGCTTATCGCTCTCGCTACGCTCATGGGCATACCTAACCCGCTCAACGCTATGCAGATATTGTGGATCAACATCATTATGGATGGTATGTAATAGAAAAGGATACATAATGTGTAGAATATACGGTTTTTTTTTAGGCAATACACTTGCTCAACGAAATTTTAATTGTTAGTTTATGCAAGAATTTTGATGCAGTCGGTTTGTTTACACTTTAATATATTGGATTGACACAGCGCCTGCCTGGCTTGGATTTGCCTGTTTATTTATATTTTTCTTCCAGGTCCCCCAGCTCAGTCTTTAGGCGTGGAGCCAGTAGACCACGAGGTGGTCCGTCGGCGGCCGCGGGACACGTCGCGCCGCATCATCTCTCGCGCGCTTCTAGTCAACGTGCTGCTTTCTGCCGCCATCATCATTGCTGGCACGCTCTGGGTCTTCAACAGGGAGGTTAGTAGCGTAGATACGGCCGCTAGATGCTGGATACGGCTACTAGTCAGATAATGGTCAAAAGAGGAAAGATACGGCCACCAGTGAATGGATACAGCTACTATAGACTATAACAAGCACTGGGCGTGAAACCAGTAGACCACGCGGTGGTCCGTCAGCGGCCGCGGGACACGTCGTGCCGTATCATCTCCCGTGCGCTCTGGGTCTTCAATAGGGAGGTCAGTTGCGTAGATACGACAACTAGAGTTCGGATACGGTTGCTAGTCACTAGGTAACGGTCAAAAGTGGCAAGATACGGCCACCAATAGATGGATACAGATACTAGTGGCTTGCTTTCTGCCGTCATCATCATCGCCGGCACGCTCTGGGTTCTTCAACAGGGAGGTCATTCGCGTAGATGGTCGCTAGACACGACGACCAGCAGATAATGGCTGAAAGTGGGTTAAGAACACTGGGCAGAATCCGAAAGTTCCTATGCGAGAACAAGAACATTATAGTCATTTTGTTTCATAAGATTATTTTGGTTCCATAAATGATGTTATTTTTACAAGCTTTTTTAAACTCATCAAGATTGTTTACCCTTTTTGTAATGCCAAAATGAACTAAAATAAATGAAGTATTATGTACAGATTATAATACACGTCTAAGCTAACCACACACATTCTCCCACAGATGTCGGACAACAAGATAACCCCCCGCGACACCACAATGACGTTCACGTGCTTCGTGCTATTCGACATGTTCAACGCGCTGTCTTGCCGGTCGCAGACCAAGTCTGTCTTCCAAGTGGGACTGTTCTCGAACAAGATGTTCTTGGTCGCTGTCACCCTGAGTCTGGTGGGCCAGATGCTGGTGGTGTACTTTCCGCCGCTGCAACGGGTGTTCTTGACTGAGGCTCTCACTGGCCATGGTATGTTTTAAATTAATTGTACAGTACAGATGTAATGGATATTCCGTTCGTATAGTGAAAATACTGAACACGCGACTGCTTCCGAACGCTACCGACGTGTTTATGATTGTTGTTGACGTCACTGGACTAGTGTTTACCCGCGTAAATAAATAGATTCAGCAGTTAAATTGCCATTGGTCTAAAAAAAAACAATGTTTATTTTCTATATTTTCTTTTTTTCATAAAAGGTTAAATACCACCCTCGCCTCACCCTTTGTCGGACCCTAACGTATTGCTCCTCTCCTCTCATCCACTCAAAGGTTGACTGGTAGAGATCCCTTAAATGGATAAGTCCGCCTTTGTACAAGATCTTAAAGTTTGTCAGTTGTATTTTGTTAATTTTCTTTTGTACAATAAAGAGTTTACATACATACATACATACAATAGCTAATCATAGTTGCCATGGCGTTAAAAGCTATGTTTATCTTTGCCCGTCACAATTATTAAAAAAAAGTAGTGTCATCTGTCACCTGTCAGTGTTAGGATTAGGCGGTTTAGTTCTCTCTCTCTTCTCAGTCGCTTACTCTTGGCAGAGCAGTCGTGGTCACGCGAGACGCTCGGTAGCGCTTCACTACCGTGCGCCATTTATCCCTTGCTGAGGCCTGTCTTGCGCATTCGTTGAGGGATTTGTCAGTCAAGTTTAGTTACATAACGTTTATTTACGATGAAGGTCGAACAAAGGTCAAACGTTATTTTGCAAATATGCACACGATCATTTAGTATTTTTTTTGCTAAAATGTGATAAAATTATTTAATAAACCTCGAAATGGTTTTGGAATTAGAACACATTGCAAAAAAGTGATCAATGCCAATTGAGATCCGGGATTGTACAGAATTCCCCTGGGGATCCCCGAAACTCACATCGTGGTTTTCATTGACGTTGCATTAAATACAACCATCCCAAATTTCATGACTGTGCCCATGGCCAAAAGTTGTTATTTTGAGATTTTATCTAGGGATAAACGGGATTGGTCCCGTGGGAATATCGGGATAGAAAGTGTATGTGTTATTCCAGATGTCAAGCTAACATCAATACAAATTCATAGAGAATGCCGACGATGCGTGCCCGTGTACTAACCTCTATGAATTTGTATTGTGGACGCTTAGAGACCAAAATTGTCAGGTATTGAAGATTTACGTAGCCTTGTGTACAGTCACCAGCACCAAAATCTGACACACCAAGCGTGCATAAATATCTGATACGACTCTATTTCAAGGGCCGGAAGGACGTGCCAGATATTTTTGCACGCTCCGCTGCGGCAGATATTAATGCTGGTGATAATACGAAGGGCCTTGGATTGAACTTCAGTGCCAAAATAGGTAGCGTCCATTGTATTTGTTAGGGTTCCGTACCCAAAGGGTTAAAACGGACTAGTCACCAGGCTGAATCTCATGAACCGTGATAGTTATACAGTTGGAATTTTCAAAGATTATGTATTACTGTGGCCGCTATAACAACAAATACTAGAACAGAATAAAATATGTATTTATGGGGGGGGGGCGGGTCATATACAGCAAACGTTATTTTTTTTTGCCGTTTTTTGCTGCTGTCTAATGAATGTTGTATAGATGGTACGGAACCCTTCGTGCGCGAGTCCGACTCACACTTAACCGGTTTTTAAACTAAAATACCAACATTTCCTTGCAGACATAATCTTCTTGGTCTGCCTAACGTCAAGCGTGTTCGTCGTGAGCGAAATAAAGAAACTAATCGAGCGCACGATCAAGAAACGTTCTTTTGGGAAGTTCTCGAGCAAGGCTCACGACGCCCTGGACTTCGTATGACACGAGGACCTGAAAGACCAGTAAGTTCGGGTAGCGATGGAACGGGTAACGGAGCGGACGGCGACGTTCCTCGCGACAGCGCTGCTGGTAGTTCTAAGATAGGCGGTAGTACGAGTGTGGCGTTGTCGAATTCGGTGCAGTTTCTACGTGTTTCGGACGTTTTTTTGTCACGTAGCGACAATGAATATGCTATGGATCTGTATAGGGCGGCTAGTTTCGATAGGGATGATGGTTTCAGCGGCTGGATTGCTGATCCGCTTAGGGATGATGAGACGAAGGTTATGCTGCATCAGTAATAAGCGGAAATGCTCGTTTCAGTGGGCTTTGGTGCTCCCACATTGGCTGTTACAAAACGTTATGAAGCATTTGTTTTATAACATTGTATAATAAATTGTAATAAATGTTATCACGTTATATACTTAAAATGTTATATAACAGGGGTGGCCAACTTGATAAGACCCAAGATCTACTGTTTACTGACGAAACCCTGTGCGATCTACCTATTATACATACTTCTTGATATCTTAAATGAAACAGTATAGTTCAGTATTTATATTTTTTTGCCTTGCCACGATCGACTAGACTAATAGTCGCGATCGATCGGTCAATCGAGATCAACCGGTTGGGTACCTCTGTTATATAACATGATAACATATGGTGTATGTAATATACGGTGTTATATAACATTTTTATACCAATGTACCGTTTGAAAAATCTAAGTTGTAACAAAAGTTATAAAATGTTTGACAATGTTATCGTGTTTTATAACTTTATGTAACATTTATAACGGTCAGTGTGGGAGCATAATTAGGGCTTACGCTAACTGGCACGGGTGCACTTCCGGGCGCACGCCTGCGAGCGCGGGTGCATACAATCCTATGCACGCGACGCGCGCAGTTAGCGCTGCTTATACTATTGTTCAATAGCCGTCCACCCACTCCGTGCAAACCGCGTCGGCTAGTGTAGACCCGTAGTAAGAATTGGAACCTCTGTTAAACCTTTTAACAGACCCACTTACTCACTTGCCAACTAGTCTAATAAAAAAAAAGGGCAGCACTAGTTGCGATTTTTGCAAACTTTTTATTTAACTTGCCATGTTTGTTTAGTTCAAATCTTGGGCGGATGTCAAGCTGGTACAGGCAACAAAACGAACCGACGTCAATATAAAAAAAAAATAGTTTTATGTCAATTATAGGGCATATTAGGCAAAGCTTTGCGCAGATGGCGACACTATCGCAAACCTCTATGACAACGTCAGTTCTCTTTACCTATGTGTCAGCTCTATTTTGTCCCACTGACAGATCATGACCAAAGCGTATTAGTACCTATAGAAATCATGATTAGTAACAAAATAACTTTATATTTTCATCGCCAGTAACGATAGAGCTATATTTCCAAAAAAAATATTTGAAATATTATGATATTATGGCATTTAAGATACTCAAAAAACTGTTTAGTGCTGCACTCTGACGGCAGAAAATTGCTGTAATATTTCCTTGTTAAATTGATGATCAAATCGAGTACATTTAGTACAGTGCGACTAGAATGTTAACGTCGGTCGGGACTTGTCGGTTTTCTTTCTGAAGATTAAAATGAGAATGAAAAAGAAAACCGATCGTTTGTTTCCAGTTCCGCAAGACATTTGGAAACTGTCTTACGTGTAAATTTCAATTTTAGCATTAAGTACAAAATGCTACTTATTATTTTTTTATGCGAAGAAATCGCAACTAGGAAGTCCAACACACTTTGAAACGGGAATTGGCTTTAAAAGCTGCACAGTTGATGGCTAGACGCTTTGACGCTACGCTCGTTCCTTTCTAGCTTGTATAGTAGGAAAGAGACTGCGATAAGCGAGAAAACGACTCACACCAACTGTTCGACAGAGGTTCTTTTGGCCCCAATGAAAGCTCAATTTGCAAACTGATTTTTAGTTTCTTGCTTCGTACATACTAAATGTGAATGAGACAACGCTTCAAAACTGAATCTAAAGTGAATAGTAATTCCTTCACATTATTTGACTCGTAAATTAATAAAGCCGTTGTCAATTGTGATATTCCTCATGATTTTTAATGTTGTGAATCTCAGACCAAAGAGAAGAATAGGTGCAAGTTGAAAGTAGCAACATGGTACATAGTTTTGATCTGCTCTAACTTGTCATGGTTATAATGAGTTAGAAGTAGTAGGTACGTACAGTCGAGTTCATAAACTTGTGAGCAAAAATTTGATCAAAACTATCTGAACACGACTATTGTTAACGGTGTAGAAGCGTGTTCGGATATTTTTGATAAAATTTTTGCTGACAAGTTTATGAACTTGACTGCATGTAACTAACTTTGGAACTAGATTTTGCCCGCGACTTATTCGTGTAGATACATATATGATGAACCCCCTGTAGAATATCGTAAAAATTAAAGACCAATATTATATATTTTATGTACCTCCAGTTTTGATACATTCTAGATTTCAAATTCATCTAATTTCTTGAAATTTTACTAAAGTAATTTATTGAATCAGGCGTTACTTTGCGGAGGTCCATATCAATGAACTAAAAGAATTTCCTTGCTCACCCGCGACCTTACGATAGCTAAGCTTATGCAAAAGATGCGATAGATGGGTTTGTGTCATTTGTGTGTGTTCAGTGTGGAGGTGGAGAAACTGCATGAACACGCATATTTTGCATAAGCTTAGCTATCGTAAGGTCGCGGGTGAGCAAGGTAATTCTTTTAGTTCATTTTACTAAAGTGTTTTCGATTATACGTATGTAGCAAAAGTCCTATGTGTCGTGTCAATTTTACCCGTCAAGTTTGTGCATTTTACAATTTGTAACCTTTAACAATGAATATGATCTGCCGAAGTGAACGGAAATCAAGAAGAACACGGTGTATAAGCCTAAATACGGACTTTAAATATTTACGTACCTGTTTTTTTATCATTCGGCTTTTCTTGTCTTTGGTCTGAGATGTAGATATTATTTTAAAGGTTATGTAGCGGTTTGTTGTATGACGAGTGTACTCTAAGTCATACCTGGCCCCTGTATTACAAAAACACAAGTGCTGCCAATCGACATAATTGTTAATTTTCTCATACAAAAAACAACTATGTGGAACTGTAGCACAATTACGTTTGTGGTAGAGTGGCCTGATTGATCTTCAATGTTAGGTATCCGAGAGAATTTAAATCTATAATCACTGTTTTGGGAGCGGTTAGTGCACACCCGAGTGATTGTGTCCTAGAATGTACGACTTAATGTAATGTAATTACACGAATTGTCATAGTGTGCATTCGGCCGTAAATTGCCGGGCGTATAATCTGGGACTTAGATTGATAGCACTCACAGTTTTTGTGATGAATGAGTTCAAGGTAATGTCTTTATCAATCGAAACTCTCTTTTGTTCGTGAGTATGATGGAACTAGACTGTCGTTAGTTTGGATGTTAGTTTTTATGTTTAATTTAATTTTGTAAAGTCATTAAAGTTGAGCCGATACTTTTTATGTATAGCGGAACTCGTAGGTCGATATCAATGAACATTTTAGTTCAATTTTAATGCTCTTTAAGTGAAATATAATAATAAATTTCCTATTTGTTGTTACTAATTTATTTTTCTACGATTTTTTTTAAATGCCTCAGTATTTGAATGCGTGTCGAATTATGGATAATTATTTATTTTTATTAAGATTTTCTTTTAAGCGTAATCTAATACTTATGTTGTGATTTATATATTGGTTAAGTCATTTTATTTTAATGTCATTTTGTACTGATTTAGTGTTGTAACACTTTTAATGACATTGTCTTTGAGTTATTTATAAGAATATTGTAAATTCCTATTGAAATCTGGGAATCGTAGAACCAATAGTAATCCAACACTGCTGTAGCATTTCTACTGTCTTAGGAAATATGTTTTTCGGGTGAATACGGACGGCCTGGAGTTTTCGAGGAAAGGATAACCCTCTTATTCATAAAATTTACGAATCTGTTAAGTATGTAAAATTGAAGCTTACAAATGTTTATGATTGAGGGGTAAAATTACACTGAAATGAAATAAATATATTTCTTTGCAAAATATTTTTTTTTTTCAATCAAAGTTTTGTCAGGATTATTCTTATTCCTAAAGTTTGTTAGCCTACATTTTAGCAAAAAAAAGTAGAATGATATTATAAAGGATAACTTGTCTTTATCATGATTTTATAAAACTTGATAATGATCTTTTGTAGTGTTTCGAAATATACATATATTTATTGGAAAACTAGTAATAAAATTTATAGTACTATGAAATACAGATTTTTTTAAAATTCTTACTTCATTTGATCAAAATTTAGTTAATCTTCATTAAAAAGTTGACTTCAATTTCAATGCATTTTGTATAATACACTATTGAGTACATAAGTACTTACAGCTAAGGGCAAAGATATCGACACGACCAGAGTTACAAAAATATGTATACACGACTTTATGCACTTAACGTTAAGGCCGTGTATACATATTTTTGCAACTTTGGCCGTGTCGATATCTTTGCCCTTGACTGTACCCATTCTACCTAGTTGTAGAACAGAAAAATTTTCGTTCTAAAGTTTTGACTAAACTATAATAAGGTCGCATAATACTTAAATAATTATTAAAAACCATTGAACTTGTATTTAAACGTTTCTGTCTAATAAAAATAAATAAACACTAGGCAGCTGGGAAAAATCGCATTCAACGTAAACATTTATTTATTACATAGATAATTTGGATTTTTCTATTTGGATTCAAAAATATCTGTTAAAATTAAATATATATTATACCTGTAGCGAAAATTTCTGACATTGACCTAAAATTAATGCCGGTTGTTTAAATTTCCGCTATAGATATAATTCTTTAATTAGTTAATTTCTCAGCTAGTTTAACTATTGTATAATACCATAAAATAATCTAGGCACAATTATAAATGTCTAGAAAAGTGCTTAAAGTACTATGTGATTTCTTGTTAGTAATAGATACGAGTTAAACACGTGAATATTAAGGTGTTGCTGTCTTTATTATCATTTATAGCGTGAGAGAGGGATAATATGTGTTTCCAGCCTCTTGATTTGTGTGTAAATATTGCATTTCTTTTGTATTTTCACTTGGGGTAAATGCGGCAGAAGGAATAATCGCGTCTTTTAGTTATGTCAAAGAAATGTGGCGATTTATTAGTCAAATAGGGGTAGTCCAAGATACTATCAGACAAAGAAAGAAAGTGGGAAGAGAAAGTGGGATCAAAAGCTACAGGATAAACATGAAAACTTACCAGAATGTTATGGGGTCAATTCCAAAAACGAACAGTGAACTCTAAGCTTAGCCTTTATGCTTAGTAACTACCCGCCTTGAGACCTCTAGAAGTGACTAATCGCATCGATAGATCGTCACACAGCGCTTCTAAAGGACTATTTATAATAGCTAAACCAATAGAGCGCAGGTAGTTAAAGATTAAAGACACAATAGCCCTTCTCACCGCATTTGCCCCACTTGATGCTAGTTAAAATGTGGACCATTATCTATTTAGTGAGAACGAATAATGAATGTACTGTTTCCTAAGTGAATGAATGGAAGTTGTCATTCGTTCAGTCATATCAATGAGAGCTTTCAAAAAATTCTAAAATCACTTGGTTTTAGTTTAGAATACACGTAGATTAGCAGTTTTATATTGTTTTGATGGTGTGATAGATCAAATTGAACTGTTAATGATCTAAATTCCATATTTTTCGACATGAAAAGGCTATAGTTTTATTTAAACTCTCATGAGACATGTTATAGAAGGTGTTTTAAAACTAATATGAAATATTTCTGTGGGTGGTCGAGTTTGTTTTACTGAACAGCCCTGTAAAGTTTTTCTGCGGAATTTTTGATACAAAATGTATGAAAACCTTTGACGTGGTATACTTTGGACATCGACCTATGTATAAAGAAATTTGTCGACCATAATTAAAATAATCTTAAAAAAATACAGGGTTGTAAGTCAAAAAAACCTAATGTCTAAATCGGGGTTTAGATAACTAATAATCAAAAATTAAACGGTTCATCTTAAAAACTTATCGCAAGGAAAGAGTTTCCAGTACACAATACAAGGCCTTGTGCTTGCCGTCGTCTATTGCCAGCGATTCTACACTACATACTAAATCAGTAGCATCGTTTACATAATACACCACTATCCCCTCACTGCGTGCGATCCCACTCAACTCAGCCTGCGCGCACGCTCCGTGCGGCCCGAGAGACTCCAGTGTGCGTTCTCCATAGTGGATGGACTAATCTTGATAAAGGTCTTTCGATAAGATCGAAACTAGTCGGATCACTCCCAATGTAGAAATGTGAATTGAATCGTTTATTTTTTTATTATAACAAGACTACCCCCTACGCAGTCATTACGACCTATCAGAAAAAAGAAAGGAGAGCATCAGATGAGCATAAAAGGACGTAAATTGCATTAATATTATTGCCATATTTCAACATTAATTTAACGTCAAAAATATGAGTCATGAAAAAAGTAGTGACCTTAAAATGCTACCATGCATGACAAAGAATGTTCCATATGTAGTACCTACATAAACGTAAGGGGTTGTTTCGTCATGTCCCGTATGTGGCACATAAGTCTAAAAAAATTCAGGAGTTTGATATAAACTATAATTCTTTTGACCATTTGGTTTATATTATAGTTATGTCGGTTCACAGTGGTCTAAGTATGGTGCTGGAGTGTGCATGTTGTTTAATCTAAGTAGTTATTCAATTGATAATTTGCTATGAGCGGCATGTATTTTGAGATAGTCCAGTAAGTCAGATTGTGTATAACTTTTTCAAGATTAAAAATAACCCTCTTTCGTGCAGTCGGGTAAAAAAGCTACAATACCGACCCGTTGACAAAATAGGTACACAGTATTGTATCAATTAGGTACCATTGTTTTTCATCTTCTAAAAATTAAATATCAAATCAATCTACACTTACAAATAAAAAAAGTGGCATAAAAAATGGCCGCCGCTGTGTTTCTTTTAAGATCAATCATATAATTGTCTGTATCAAACTGTTACTTGTTAAGTATTTATGTTCATATAGTAAAATACGTCGTATGTGATGCAGAGTCATATCTTCGGTACTGTTAAGAATACATCTAAGTAGTTAGTTAATATTTGTCATTGGATCTTTCACTCCGACATAGAGCTTTAGATGCGAGAAGAAAAGAGAAGCAAGGATATTTATCATAGAAGAAAATATTAAAAAAGGTCTACACTCTTAATAGCCCCTCTACACATTTTTAAACTATATCTTAGTTTTAATTATGTATGGACTGTTCATTCATTGTACTACACGAGAGGACTTTTTAATTTTCTCACATCTATTGCTCTGATAAATAGTTTCAACCCATTTAAAAATATATGCAACACTGTACATTATATCACTTTTAGCGGCCTATAGCTGTTACAATCTTTGACGCCTGGTCAGTTTGTAAGAGTCTTTTAAACTGATGGCGTTTTCACACTTGTTCCACATATGTCACTGACTGTAATTTCAATTAATTTAATACAAGACAACATAATATTAGAATTACATAGAATCCGGGATACTATCAGATTTCCCGCGGTAACGAATTTACGAATTTAGTTGGGTATGAGCGAAGCTCATACGGTTGTATGGGTAAATTACAATCAAAGTATCAATTTACTATAATAAATAACATTTGAAAACTTACAGTTTGGAACTTTACTGACAGTTTTTATTGCGTATTATTATGCAATTGCAAGGTATCCCTTTTTGGATTAAATTATGTAGGTATAAATTTCTCGTAATTTCAAATGCGAAAGTCGAGGCGTTGCTGGTCGGGTGCCGGGTGGCTCTAATGAGCTGTGACCTTAAAAGTGATGTCAGCCAGTGTATGTATAATCTGAGACAACGCACACCAATGCATCTTGTTTGTGGCAATGTAAACGGTATGGGTAACACGGAAAATACACACTTGAGCAGCTTCACGGCCTTCTCATTTGAAGCTTTGTCACTGTTCGGATATTTACAAATACAGAGACGAATCTATGCGTGTTTTTATATGTTTTATGTATAATAAAGTGTCATAGAGTGACAGCACCAATCATGGACGTGTTAAGTAGGTACTATACAGTAGTACTCAATAATGGACAACAAGGATTCAATGCCATACAGCTCACCTCACCATTCATGAAGTTATGATCTAATTAGATAACTGATGATACTTATTTTACTTACGTTACGTGATGTTACTTGTTATGATACTTATGATCATCAGTTATCTGAACATTAGTGTTATTAGATTTAAAAAAGTAGGGTCCGTTTCTTAAAATTTGGGTTAACGGAAAATATCCATTATTGGTTTTTGGGCCAATCAACTATTTTTACCAAAATTGTCTCTGGCGTTACCAAAAAATCGTACTTCCAACAAGATATTTCACGGTTTAATAGATTGAACTTATGTAGGATGGCATGTATTCATGTACACCATCTATAAAATTACAGAAAACACATGTTTATTTACAAAAATCTGCAATTGTTTGAAAAATGTCGCGTAGTGTCGGTAAAAAAATAAAAAAAGTTGATTGGCCCTTTTATCTATTATGTCATGGAAAAAAACCACGTAATAAAAACTGTCTAGGTTACTAATTGTTATCTGTTCATCATTGGCTTGTTGCTTGTTCTTGATATTTTGTGTAAATCATAAACTAAGGGATTGACTCTCTGTAGCTAAGGTACATAGGACATCTCAACTCCTGTATTGTAGAAAGTTGATATAAATAAAAAATAATATTTAAACAGGTATTTTATTTTATTCAGTACACAGTGTGTCCGTGTCATCTATACTACATTTATCTTTTTATGCAAGTTTTTCGTACTGACTGTACAGTCGAGGGCATAAATATCTACACAGCCACAGCGTAAAATATATGTTTACATCGACCTTACTTGGTAACGTATATTTATGCCCTGAACTGTACTTGTATTGTCATCTTATCTAGCTACAGATCTAGTGAGTAATGTTTAACCATCGTAATCTATAATTCCCCTACAAATTTTTTTCGACTTAAATTATAGTTACGTTGAAAGAATTACTTCTTTATTATAAACGTTACTTCAGATCAGTTCGAGCTCTTAAGAGCGTTGAAAGATTTTTGGTTTTAAATATGCTTCACTTTTTCAAGCAAAAGCAACGAGGTGCACGATTTTGGTCAGTATTGTTTTACAGAATCACTTTGTAATGATGAATTACTGGTACATACAGTCAAGGTCAATGATATAATTTACGCTTTACTATCACACAAAATTGACCCATAGAAATCCCATAAGTCCATGGATTTAGCAATTTTAGTGAAAAAAAACGTCCTTTTTTACAGAAATCCACACAACAACACATAACAGCATTTTTTTAGCCTGTCTATGTGTTACAGTTGTTTTTCTACTCCTATACTGTAATCTGTGATTTACTTAATCACGAACAGTAATATAACAGCATATATAAAAAGATTCTGGAAAAGTCTATATTGTCTATTCCCTATAACAGCACTGTATCGTAATGTTGCTAAAACGATACTGCAAACTGCAACCACTTACTTTTTTTTCTTAATTCGTACGTTCGGACAGGCTAAGGTGCAGCCAGTTACATATTTTATATGGTTTTTATACAGAATAAAAACTTTTCGAACATGATCCATAGCCTGCCAACGCTGCCAACATAAGTAACGCGTATTTTTAACATCGTCACAGGCAAGTAAACGTGAATCAAAAACAAAATTTAACTTAGACAAATTTGGCATTTTCATATTTGTCACTTGTTTATTGTTGTTTACCTTCTCTTTTCGTTTGCCATACTTTTTACTAAAGTATGAAAACGTTTAAAGTTTACTATTTCTCTAATTTTTTATTGTAATTTATAAGTATCCAGTCGAAGAAAAAGTATTGTATGCAACGTAGTAAAAGTAAGTCAAAAAAAGCTCGTGGCGTCTTTTTCTTACGATGTTCGCTAAAGCTATCGTAACTCACGCCACTCACCTTTTTTGAACCCTGTTATACAACTGTTGCATAAAATACTATAAAATAAATGTATTTCTTTCTTTCTTGTAAATGTGTGGTGTGTGTGGTTTTTCTATGCATCTATATTTCAGTTTGTATTTTCGATATGGGTTCTACGGGATGACCGTAAAAGTAACAAAAATTATGGAATTGAAATAAAAAATACAAAAAGATTAAAAAAAACATAATGCAGTCTATACGTGGTCTATACCAGGTCTATACATAGATGTCGATGCCTGGAATATACGACCTAATAAAGCAAGCCCTGATTATTCGCGTACCTATCCCATTTTAATTAACTCATATACACTACATGACACAACACGACGGCTTCTTCAAAACCATTTTAGAAGGAAATATCGAGGGGAAGAGAGGAAGAGATCGACCTAGGCGCAGCTACATCGATCAGAGGGAGAAAGTCGGTGTCGCGTCGTATCAAGAGCTCAAGAGGATGGCTCATAGAAGAGATGAGTGGAAGATACTCCACCGACGAGAGTGTAACTCTGAAGTTTGACGAAGACAGTACATGATCAGGGCTGCGGTGGCCTGGCCTAGTAGTTCAACCTATCAAGCGGAGGTTTGTGGGTTCAAATCCAGGCTCGCACCGTGCGCAATAACATTTGACATTTGCCAATAGCTTTACGGTGAAGGACAAGATCGTGAGGAAACCTGCACAAACCTACGAAGCAATTCAATGGTGTGTGAAGCTCCCAATTCGCACTGGGCCCGCGTGGGAACTACTGCCCAAGCCCTCTCATTCTCAGAGGCCTGTGCCCAGCAGTGGGACGTATGTAGGCTGCGATGATTAATGATGACTGTTTGGAATGTACATTAACTGCGTCCTTTTGTCGTGAGCTTTGTGGTTTTCCCCTAGTTTTAAAGAGCTTCAACTTTAACGTAGTCGACCAGCAGCTCTGGCTGCTCCCATGTGGGATGCCAGGCGTCCTGGTGTCTCCAGAAGTTCAGGGCTGCCTTCGACTGTTGGTTTCTCCAGGGTTTCGTGCTGCCATCTGTCGTGGTCAGGAGATCCTTGAAGTCAGTTACGCCGCCCGCTGCCACTCCCAGTGTTAGGTAGAACTGAAAAAAGTTGGTGTTCACTGTCTAATGGCGATTTTCCACCGGCTAGGCGAGACGAGAAGAAGACCAGGCGAGACGATAATTGAAATTTGTATGCATTCTCGCGCGACCGCCGCGGGCGCCGCCATACAAATTTCAATGGGGGCTATCGCGTCGAATCGCGCCGGTAAAATCACTGCAGTGTTCCCCAAAGTGTGCGCCGCGCCACACTGATGTACTGGTCATTAGTTGATATGCCTCGGAAAAAAAATTAGAATAAAAAGCAATAAATAGACAGAAAACAGTTTTGTCTTTCGGCTTTGTGCATAACTATGCAACACTACTTGTTTTAAGTTGTATTAAATGATTTTTCATTTTTTATGGTGTGCGCCATCTAGTGAGACAAACGTCTTCGTCTCGTTTCGCCTCGCCGCCGGTGGAAAATCACTGCAGTGTTCCCCAAAGTGTGCGCCGCGGCACACTGGTGTACTGGTCATTAGTTGATGTGCCTCGGAAAAAAAAGGTTATCTCATAAAGCTAAATAGACAGACGAAACATTTGCATATAATATTACTTGACAACTGATTTTTCATTTATTTATGGTGTAATGTACCTAAGATTTTTGTTTTCCTAGATGTACCTGCCTTGAACACAAAAGTTCGCGGAACACTAGTCTAATGCACTGATTGTTTTATGACAAACTTGTCTTTAGTAGCTTAGCTTTCCCCCGCTTTTAGAAACCCGTTATATTACTTACTAGCTCCGCCCGCGTGGTATTCGGTTATCGCGCGCTGTTCCCTCGGGAACTGTGCATTTTTCCGGGATAAAAAGTAGCCTAGTATGTCACTCTCGGGCCCTTTTAACTATCTCTATGCCAAAAATCACGTCGATCCGTCGCTCCGTTATGGCTTGAAAGACAGACAAACACAAACATACAAACACACTTTCGCATTTATAATATTAGTAAGTAAGTATAAGTTTATGGGTTACGTAAAATCCGTGTAAATTTTCAAAAATTACACCATGGTCTTTATTGATGTTGCAATATAAATAACTGTGGATGAAATTTCCAGATTATATCCCGATCTCGTGGGAATCCCACTGATATTATAAATTATGTTTGTTTGTTACCTCATCATGTCTCAACCGCTGAACCGTTTTAGATGATGATGGTTCGGTAGGTAGGGGGATAGTTTGAGGCCCGGGGAAGAACAGGATATATTTTATCCCGGAAAATTGCCTAGTTCCCGCGGGATAGCGATAAGCAAATTCTACGCAGACGTGTTCCCTGATCGCTACAATCTGGCCGTCTTCAAATCCAGGGTGAATGGACATTTATTAAGCAAGCGTTGTTATAAAAGTAATCTACTTATAACACCTTTAAAATTAAAGTGAAATAATTCAAAATATTCACATTTCCAAAATGAACTTTAAATAAAACACAATCTGGTTGAATTTTAAAATGAGAAAATTTCCAATTATTTTAGTTTAATTTTGAAGGTGCGTTATGTCTTATACCAGCTGTCTACCTACCCTGGGCAGTAGGTAAGTTTAAAATTTGATGGCTTAAAGTTTGGGTGGTTTGCTATACCCGGTCACTTTCAACAATTTGCTGTAGGTATCTATAGCTCTATAGTGAAGGACATAAATATATACGTACGTCACCAAGACGTCAAAAATATCTATACACTATACACACACCTTTATGCCATCTACCATAAGGTCGGTGTACTTATACATAATATTTGACGCTATTGGCTGTATAGATATTTATGCCCTCGACTGTACATTGGGCGGCAGGAGGATAAAATAATGAAAGCTACAATACAACGATTTAAATAATGGACTCGTCCTAAACCGGGAGTAATAACACGTGGGCTTACGTGGTCGTCGAACGGCGCCATGCCAGGGAGCGAGCCAGCGCCGCAAGACGCCGGCAGCTTCCCGCACAGACCGCTTGGTGATGGTTCGATGAAGAACCACTGGACGCCGTCCACCAGAAAGGTAAAGCGATCTGACAAGCAATGGTTCCACTGTGGAATTCTTATGATCGGAAAGCCCTGGGTACCATTGGATACTTAGGGATTACCTATATTGATTTAAAAACACGAGGGTAGTTCTATGAGCGTTTTAAACACTATCAATTTTCTATCGTTTATAGTGGAGAAATGAGTTGGGTGTAGAACGGAAGGATTTTATAAAATACGGTGTGCATGCGGTACATTTACAATTCCTTAAAATTTCTTGCTTAAGCGTGTCACACACTAAGCAGATACTATAAGATATCTGTATCTGAACGCATATCTGTCAATATCGCTCCCTATACAATTCAATGAGCTAACACACACAGCGCAGATAACATATTTTATCGTGAAGTATCTGTGTGCACCGACATATATCGAAAGATGGCAAAGATATTATCTGCGTATATAAATTGATCTGTGTATAACATCTGCCGATATAAATATGGTATAGTATTTTATCTGCAAATAGATACAGGTTGATGTGAGAGCCCCGCTGCACGCGAGTAAATCTAGAAGAGATAAACACGAAAACATCCTGTATAAATAATCCGCACCAAAAAACAAGTCTACTCAGTTTGAAGGATTTAGACTGAATGTATCGTCTCGTATATAATCGTATCTGCGTAGTGTGTGATAGTTTCAGATCATTAAGTTATTATACGCAGATAAAATATTATCGTATCTGCGTAGTGTGTGACACGCTTTACGGTCTTTAATATGCGACAAGAAACTGATATCGGTTGAAACCCTCGTAGAACTAACTACGAAAATAAAATAAAATTACAAATTTCAGTGTCTAATTTAGCCACTTGAACGTCCGTGGTTATGGTTACAATAGTACCCAAAAACTGGCGTCTTAACGTCCATGGGTACAGTCACCAGCACAAATGTCTGACACAACAAAGCGTGCATAAATATCTGATGCGACTCTATTTCTAGGGCCGGAAGGACGTGTCAGATATTTTTGCACGCTCCGCTGTGTGTGACAGATATTATTGCACGTGACTGTACCTCGGTACCCAGTGGCGTATCGCATCAAATAGTTGGAAATAACGCCATCTAGTAAATTATGTCGACATTATTTCGATAAACTGTCGATACAGACTTGTAGCGGAGAAAGTGTTACACCTATAATCGTAAAGGTGGCGGTGGCGGTGTACGCCTTTTTATAGCGGCAACACTTCTTTTCTTACTGTTCTTTTTCCTAACCTGTTTATTGTGTCATTGCTGTTATAAATAAATTATTTTCTTTCTTTCTTTCTTCTTGTATGGCGAATGTAAACAGACTAGAAAAAAAAATTAGTCGTACGCCCAATGTGCTTGTGTTGTGTGTGTTTTTGTGGCTGTTTGCTGCTTAAAATAAAAGATCTATGCATATATCACTGTGATCTGGAGGGCTACTGCGAAACTCGAAACACGAAGTTCGTGTCGTGCGGTCCCTCTGACACTTACGAGTATACTATTTAATACGAGAGGGACGGTACGATACGAACTTCGAGTTTCGAGTTTCGTAGTAGCCCTTGTGATATCGCCAGATTAACCCTGATTTTTGGGTATATGATGTATAGTTTGTACACTAAAGTAGTAAAGTTTGCTGCTAAAAATAAAAATCTAACTAACTCGATGCAAATCAGTGATATCGTCAGATTATCCTTGATTTGTAGTGTTTTGGATGTATTATTTTAGATTTTACAATATACCGTTGTGATCTGTAAGCTTTCGTCTACAAGTGAGTATTTTTATTATGGCTATAGTTTTCGTGGTTGATCTACAGCAGACGTTTTTGTGAATAGAACGGCGGTCGCGCGGCGCACGGCCACTCGGTGCTGGACGTAAGACCGGAATTTGCCTACGCAGGCCGGACGTTCAAGTGATTAGGAAATGTAGGATTACGGAACCTTTGAAAGCCATACCTGGGGTCCATTTCACTGAGTAAATATGGAAGTCGTTGCTCCAGTCCGAATAGCCCTCCTTATTGCGGATCAGGTACTCTCGACACTTATACGCGACGATCGGCCCTGCGTACAGGAACTGGAAATAGACAAGGAGTTTAGTGTATGTCCAAAGGCACACATCCTTACACTGTCTCGTGTGTTAGTGTGTGAGTGCACAGCGTCAGGCCGCTTGTTCTCACCGGACAAGGGACCGTATTTTTTTGCCGGACTTGCGGTGTTGTACGGCTTACAATAGACGTGTGTACATGCACCGGACACTTGTCCGGCGACGAAGTCATACAACACCGCAAAAACGGTCCGTTGTCCTGTGAAAACAACGGACGTCTACAAGCGGCCTCAGTGTTACCTGAGCCGTGGGCGAGTGTGGATGTTGTTCAGTGATACGGTAGTACTATTACTTATTCTGTGGCAGTGTGTTCACGCGGGTATTGTCTAGCCAGTGATACGAAGGAAGAAACCCAGCTCCTAAAAGAAGTTTGAGTAGAAAGTAGTTGCAGGAGGAGCCTTTGGAGCAGAGCTACTACAAAATTCGAAAATCGAAGTATTCAATAATATTTACCGTCAGTGGAACGGCAAAATACGAAGTTCGAATTTTGCACTACGTAGTAGGTAAAGGGCCAGGGCCGGCGTCAGCCATCCAGGCACAAAATGCCAGGCCGTGTTTGATATACATAGAATACTCATACTCACTACTACTACATATATGTATTATATAGTCCTTGCTACTACGAGATAACTCTATCAAAGTTAATGAGTTGAATTTAGTTTTACTTCAAATCGATATAAAATGGGTATTGAAATGAAATGTTTGTTGATCTGGAGAGCGGCGCCCTATAGTACCTGAGGGGACTGGGCGTTTTTTAAAAAAAGTGTACCGTTTCATAATTTTTGAAATTTTGCAAAAAATATGGTTTTCCTACTCAGAATCAAGAGCATAGTTTAAAAATATGGCCCCAAAAAAAATGACAGTTTTGCGACGTTTTTTTCATACACTCGGTATGGGCGTGGCAAAACTGACTCATAAAATTTTTTATGAAAAAATGGGGCCATTTTTTTAAACGATCGGAATCGATTGTGCTCTTGATTCTAAGTAGGAAAAACCATATTTATTCCAAAAATTCAAAAAAAAGAAAAGGGTACACTTTTTTTTGAAAACGCTCGACTACGAAATTTGAAAATAGAAGTTCGATTCGTTCCGTCCCTCTCACTCTCGTATTAAATAATATAAGCGTCAGCGGGACCGCAATACGAAGTTTGAGTTTTGCACTTCGTTGTAAAGGGTCTGTTTGGTCGTAAGATCGTCTGCTTACCTTGTTCCCTTGATTGTTTCCAACAAATTGCTCCAGCAGGTCCTTATTCCCGCGCGCGCACGCTATTTTCAGCACTCCAGACTTGAAGTTCATAGGCCCCGAGCCGAATTTCTTCAGGAACGGTTCCAGAAGTATTTCTGTAGGTATAGTAAATTAATTAATTTATTAACAACAACGAGAAAAAAACGCGCACCGAAGGTAGGATATTTGTAGGTTATGAATAGCTGATATCGTTACTTATAATATTTATACCAGTAAAAAAAGTATACGGTAAAACGGGGTTACTTTAAAATGCCGGAGCTACTTTGGAAAACAGTTTTAACGCCATGTCCTTATTTTTTTAGACCATCTATGGCAGTGACCTACCTTCATAAATTACCAACTTTTTACTTCATTTGCTTAATCAAGCTATGGATATCTGCGTTTTTATAACCATTTTAAACGTCGTTTAACTTTAGGTAATTACAACAAATAATGCAGAATTTTGAGACGAATATAATAAATAAATAATAATCCATACTTACTTATAATAATTATAAATGCGTAAGTGTGTGTGTTTGTTTGTCCGTCTTTCACGTCGAAACGGAGCGACGGATCGACGTGATTTTTGGCATAGAGATAGTTTATGGGCCAGAGAGTGACATAGGCTACTTTTATCCCAGAAACATGCACAGTTCCTGAGAGAACAGCGCTCGATAACCGAACTCCACGCGGGCGAAGCCACGGGCAAAAGCTAATAGGTACATAAATATCATGCCACACTTGACTCCAATTGATCTAGTTTCAAATAAGCAAAGCTTGTGTTATGAGTACTTACCTAGGTAGGTAACGGATAAACATAATACTTAAATACATATTAAACTAAACCAAGCCTCAAGAGCAAATATTTGTATTTTTCATACACAATATCTGCCCCGACAGGGGTTCGAGCCCGGGACCTTAAGTTCCATAGTCAAGTTCTCTAACCACTTGGTTATCCGGTCGTCAAGGAGCCATTAAATCTTGGTATGAATACCTACTAACCAGTAAATGCACCACCTGCTTAAATTTGTTCGTTACCTCTGTCTATTGTAAAGGTTGCCTGAAAGACATCGCCCTGAAGCGATAAGGCCACCTATTGGCTACCGTGTAAAATCTCTATATATTACATGTGTTTTCTGTACTGCTTACTTTGTGTTGGTGTTAAATAAAGAGTTTATTGAATCAACCGTTACTTTGCGGAGGTCCTTATCATTGTACAAAAACAATTACTTTGCTCACCCAAGACCTTACCTTTTATACCTTTTTACAAGCTTTTATTTAGTTTCACCTGTTTCGTTGTCTGTCTGTCTGTCTGTCTATCTGTCTGTCTTGCAAGTTAATTTTGACCAACTTCCAGTAGTCAGATTGACTTGAAATTTGGAATACTTATGTAAATCGCGTGACAATACAATAATCTAGTAGTGACATCCTGGTAGTCCAGCCAGGATCGTCTTCGCAGGACGGAACTCTTCAACGGTTTATAGCATCGACTTGAAATTTGGTAATGTAGTTTGGGTGACAATGCAAGTACAGTCAACAAAAAGTACAGTCAGAAAAAAAGCTTGTATTAAAAATGTTTTTTTTTATGGTTAGGTTATTTTCTCTTAAGGTCGCGGGTGAGTAGGTAATGTATTGTTTTAGTTCATTCAATAAAGAGTTATCAACTTATCACCACCACAGATCAGATTTACCACGAGCTTTACGATGAAGGAAAACATCGTGAGGAACCTGCACAAACCTGAGAAACAATTCAATGGTGTGTGTGAAGCAGTGGCGAAGGGTCCATAGAACTCAATTCCCACCGGCTTGCCCAATATTTACAAAATAGAACAACAAGACATACAGAATTTATGAAAGATGTAAACCATCTTTGCTTCGGCTTTACCACGGAAATATCTGACGCCACGCCACTGGTGTGAAGTTCCCAATTCGCACTGGGCCCGCGTGGGAGCTACGGCCCATGTCCTCTTATTCTGAGAGGAGGCCTGTGCCCAGCAGTGGGACGTATATAGGCTGGGATGATGATGAATAAAGAGTTATTGTATTGTAACCTGGATAAAGCCAGTCTCCTTTTGGCAGCTTGGCGCGCACGCTAACGGTGCCATAGGTGAAGGCAAACCCGGGTCGGCTAACGATTCGGCCACTGACCACAGGTGGCAAGATGTTGGCACCCTCGGCATGCATTTCGCACGCATGTGGTATGGTTGAGGTGCATCTAAAAAAGTTAAAAAAAATCTTAAAGAAAACAGAAATCTTCTTCATATTTAAGAGCAATCGCCATTCCGCACACGGTCTTCGGCCAGCTGTTTGACTTCCTGATACGACACGACATCCACTCTCTCCTCCACCTGGTCAAAATAGGTCAATCTTGGTCTTTCTCTGCGTCGTCCTCCTTCTACTTTTCCTTCCAGCAGGTATCCTATCATACGAGTATTTGCCCTTCTGCAATTTATGGTCTTCAGGAACATTCTTTTTTCTTTGTCATTTATTCGCCATTCGCAAAAAATACAAAAGATGCACATTGCACAGAGACAATTTAAGAAAAAAAGCAAGTCTGCGAAATCGTGAAGCGGTTCCAGCCTACGTAGTGTTGGCTGTGCAGGCCAACGCTGGTCTTCCGCTGCGACCACATGGCAACTTTAAAAAATCCAGGTGGTAGGACCTTGTGCAAGGTCCGCCCGGATTGCTACCACCATCTTGCTCGCTAATCCTGCCGTGAAGCAGCACTGCTTGCACTGTTATGTTTCGGCGTGGAGAGTAAGACAGCCGGTGAAATTACTGGCACTTGAGGTACCTATCCCATCTGAGGCCTCTAGGTTGGCAACGCATCTGCAATACCCCTGGTGTTGCAGATGTTTATGGGCGGTGGTGATCTCTTACCATCAGGAGGAGACTTGCTCGTTTGCCAACCAGTCGAATAAAAATAAAATTGATTAAACTTGACACACATAGTACATTATTATCGCCGGCACACAAGCTTGGGCTGTCATTCCCACGCGGGCCTAAAATTGATCGGGAACTATATCATCAGCGATTTCTGTCACATAATTCTACTCACCCTTGTATTAGGTTCAAAGATCCGTCGTAAATGCTTTCATTGGTGAACCCTTGTTGCGTCTGTTGCAGAGCTGCCCTTATGCGGAGGATGCCGTCCTTCACAGAAACCGCTGACTTCTGGTAGGACACAAACGGCAACTCCTGGAAATTACATAAGATCGGTCACTAAAGTATGATAAATAATAATACTTATAATGTAAACTATGACTATGAGTTATGATGGGCAAAGTTGCCGTTGTTGTTGTTGGCCGAAAAAAAGTCTCCGTTGAGAAACTTTCGAGAGTGAACTGGAGTTACGAGTGCTGCTGAGCTGTTCCACCTCGCGAAGGACAGGAGGAAATATTCGGTGTTGATGGCCGACCTAGTAATTGGAGAGGCACCACAAGAAGAAGAAAAAAATATAGGTCACTAAACTACTACTACTGTCGTTACTGGGTTTAATCTAGAAACTAAGCAACGAGAACCAATATAATATGGGAACTATAGTTATTTTCTGTCACTTAAATTTAGATTTGTCACTACACTGCGATACCCTAATTATTATATCTATCCCTAAGAAATATATTAGTCATCAAATTAATCAAATCTGTCTCATGAGTCATCAGATTAATGTAAACCTGCATCCTAAATTATGGTTTGATCATCAAAATTCGATCACCAAAATAATAGATCTGTCACCTAATAAATACATTTCCTTAATTTGTTGCTTCTACCTATTCTACTAAGTCAGGTCTGGTTAGGTACGACGACGAGCGAAGCGAGGAGCAGTGTTAGGTAGAACTGCGACCCTCAGTGCGCGAGCCGAGCGAAGTGCCAGAACCGATCATATTTTGCTAATACTTGTATGATGTGCTAGTAGGTATTTGATCATGTCTACCCTTAGGAAACAAATACTGTCGTGTCTATTATCTGTATGTATACTGACCCGTTGTAACCCATTCAAATTCTTAGCCATTCTGGGCCATCTGGGTCCTTTTAGTGTCATTATTATTATGATTTATATATTTCATCAATTGTTTCCTCTGATTATTAATTAATTTTATATTTAGGTTGTTTAGCACCCATGGAACAAACTTTGCTTAGTTTGGGGCTGGGTCCATTGGTGTCATTTTTGAGAAGATATTATTATTATTATTTCATCAAATTTCAGTTCAATTATTTTCCAGTGATTATAATTAATTTTTAGGAAGCCATTTCTATATTGTTTGGTGATCCAGTTTTAGTGACACATCTATTATTTTGAAACCCAATATAATTATTTGATGATCAATATTATTTCCGAGTAATTATTTAAATAATATTTAGGTACCTAACCGTTTTAATATTATTTGGTGATTCAATTTAGATGATAGATCTATCCCATGGGAACTATCCCATGAGCTATCCCATGGGAACTATGCATTTTTTTTGGATAAAAACTTATCCTATGTCCTTCCCGGGCGGGATTCAAACTAAGTATACCGAATATTATCTAAATCGGTTCAGCGGTTTATGTATGTATGTATGTAAATACTTTAGTGTACCTACATAAAACACAAAAATAATACAAAAAGAAAACAACAAAACAAAAGAGTACAAAGGCGAACTTATCCCGTTTGTTTAGACGTGAAGAAGCAACAAATAAACAAACAGGCTTACAAACTTTCGCATTTCAAATATTAGTGGGATGGGATTATTCTTACTAAATCTGTTGTAACGTTTAGCGCCATCTAGACTAGTCATTGATTGGTATGGAGATAGGTTAAGACCCCGAGAAGGACATAGAATATTTTTTTCCTGGAAAATTGTATGGTTCCCGTAGACGCGCGCGGGATGAAACAGCTATTTGGCGTGGAGATAGTATGAGACTGAGAAGGATATAGGATAGTTTTATACCGGAAAATTGTAAAGTTCCCGGGGGCGTGCGATAAACAAATTATTGGAGACGGAATCGTGAGCAATAGCTATTTGTTGTGGGGATAGTACGGGATCCTGAAAAGGATATAGGACAGTTTTTATCCCGGGCGCAGGAGAAACAATATTTTTAGAGACGGAATCGCGGAGAAGCAGCTTTGTATTTGGTGTGGATATAGTATAAGACCCGTAAAGGATGTAAAATAGTTTTTATCCCGGAAAATTGTAAGGGTCCCGGGGGCGCGCGGTAAACGAATTCTTCGCAGACAAAGTTGCGGGCAACAGCTAGTTTGTAATATTAGAAAAAAAGAAAGAAAACAATTACTCGACGCGACGCATTGAAAAAAAAATGTGCATGTCACGAAATGGTCCCGAATCGCCAATCGGTAGGAATTAGGATACTTACAGGATGATCTAGAGGTATGTAGTGTTCGATTTGCCACATGGATTCCCGAAGCGAGTCAAAGTTTTCCTCGAACACAGTTTGGCCTGCGCAAGCGCTGCCTGTGCGTAGGCGGGTCAGCGTTGGCAGGCACTCTGGCGCCGGCGTCGTCGAGGTCGAAGCCGGCGGCGTCAAAGGCACCGGAACCGGCGCTGAGCCGGCTGGGAGGGGCTCGTAAGGCTTTAATTCTGAAAACATAGTACCAAGGCTATAATCATCATCATCACTTGTACTTAACTTTTTGTTTTGATATATATTTTTTTATTATGTGTAGGAAAATTATGAATTGCTGTTTTGTTATATTTATCATTTAATTTCTTTCACTCTTCTCTATGCTTAATTTAGTGGTTACTCAGTTAATTATCTCACTTAAGTAGGTATCTAACAATAACAAACGGGGAATACAATTGGCAAAGGTTATCTTAACAAAGCCATAGACATCAAATTACCAGAAAATGACGACTTTGCTGATGCTGGAAACAATTACTATATATTTATTAATACAGGCCACTGTAACGTGGTTGAAACGTCAAGGTAAATATTACTCGTGTGTATAAAATAAGTCCCCGAATTCTTCAAAGAGTTCGTTCATCGCTGTCCAGCGGAAATATAATTAAAAGTGTTTTTTTTTTGTGCCAACCTATGTGCCAAATTTTAGCTTATTAGGTATAAAAGTTAGGACTGGGTGGTGATGAGCCAGTCAGTTACAACTTTTTATTGTAAATTTAGAATTCAGAACAAACCTACCTGTTGGCTAGCATTTAATTTCTGAAACAGATTCAACAAATTCTTTACTACTGTTTTGACTTTGAATATTCACAATTAAATCTAACTCGAACTTCCTTGTGATACTTAATGCAATGGGTCATTCTCATTTATTATCAGCTGCGGTCAGAAGTCGTCTGTGTCAAACAGATAGCTCTCGGGGAAAAACAGCTTCTGAACTCCCACCTTACCTATAATCATACATAACACAACGATAACGTACTCAGTCGTAAGTATACAATATAAGTTTCTGAAAAAAATGACACGTAATACAGCTTTTTCTGCTGACTGAACTTTTTGTTGCCTATGAAACTTCAAAGCAAAAGTTTTATCAAAAATATGTGAACACGACTCTATTGTTAACGGCGGTGTTCAGATATTTTTGATCAAATTTTTGCTCAGAAGTTTATGAACTTAACTGTACTTGCAAGATGAACCGATTTCAATGTGGTTTTTTTACATGAAAGCAGTTTTCTTTGCGCTGATTCTTAGATATGTTTCATTAAAGTCTTTTTACAGCTATTTTTCCGATCATCTTTAAGTTGCATGGTAATTAAGTCTACCCGCCATTTGTTAAAGCAGTACGGAGTGCGGGACGGGGCCGGACTGAAAACCAGAACCAGCTCTGCGCAATGCAGGCTTATAGTTAGGTATATACGCTTGCACTCGCAGGAAAAGCTGAGTCCGTTCCCACTGCCACACAAAATAATTTTATACCATTAGGTTTACTTTATATTTTCTTTTTTAACTGTTTTTATTTTTATTTTTGTGGCAATAAAATGATTTCTCTTTCGAAAATCGGTTCCGCTGTTTTTGAGACATTCAACTTTGGAATACCAATGTCTGGTATTTTGACCTTTTCTAACTTGGCTAAGTTAGGTTATTTAACAAAAAAAACCGCCCAGTGCGAGTCGGACTCGCGCACCGAGGGTTCCGTATAAATATTTTTATTATATGATGTAACTAAAAATTTACGGTTTTCGCAATTTTTCCTTTATCTGTGCTATAAGACTCTGAGTTCACGGGAAGTACCCTGTAGGTTTTGATTCCCTTGCAAGTTTCAAAAATTGCGGAAATTTGCGGCATAAACGGCTGCATCTTTTGATTGCGCTGGCTTAGAAGTTTGAATTTTTCACAAGACCAGGGACAGTAAACCTGAGTATTTGATATAAATTTCAGCTTGATATCTCCACGCGTTCCTGAGAAAAAGTGTCTTGACAGACGGACGGACGGACGGACAACAAAGCTAAAGGGTTCCGTTTTTTCCTTTCGAGGTACGGAACCCTAGTTATATTAGTATAGATTATTACTAGGCTTGTGTACCCCGGTCATTCTCATTTTACTTTACACACCCGTATAATTACCGTTTCACTTTTTTTCCATGCAACAGCGACTGCACTGAGACTGAGTGCACATCTAGAAACGGATGGCTGCCATTTACATTTATCGTGCACTCAAGTCTAATTACCGTATCACTAGTGCGAAAAAAGCGGTACGGTAATAAGACTGGTGCACAGTAGAGTAAGAATGGCCGACCCCAGTGCTTCCTAGTTTGTCCCACCAGGGGAGCCACTAAGCTTATTTACACTAACCTTCAATAGTAAATTCCAAGTCATCCTTCACGTAGCCGACTCGATCAATGGCCGCGAAGACGTGGTATTTTATGACGTCACCAGCCTTCAACTGGATGTCAGGCAGGTCCACGATCCATCGGCCATTGCTGGACACCGACAGAGTCTCGCCAGAAATAGCCCCGACCTGATCGGACTCGATATTACGGTTCAAATTGCCTTGGAACGCGAAGAGGGACTGGTTTGGTGAACCTGGATAAGAAGAGTAGATTCAATATTCAGTTCTTTTCTGCATACCTTCATATGACTTGAAGAGATGATCCGAAATCTGTTTTTTGGGGGATTATTCATTGCAACCGACTTTTTTTTTGTAAGAATGGCCGAATACTCTGATACGAGTACCTACAGTTTCTTTAAGTTGTCTAGTAGAAATACAGGCACTCTAACAAAACAAAAGCGACATGTGAACAGATAAATGAGGGGGGTGGGGGTTGAAACGCTCCAATAATCTCCTGTATTTAATAATCCCAAATAATCCTGATGTTATCGCCATAAACATTTAAATACTATGACCATTTAGATACTATGAACTAATGAAACTACGAATAGGTACAATATATAGTACCATAAGTGTATCGGTATAATTTTTGAAACATTGATAGGTAAGGTACTCGATCCCTCCAACGATTTACATTAAAATTAGGAAGTATTAAATGTCCTTTACGTTGAGGTTAACCTTAAATTATAAATACAAAATCAATCTTCGTGTGCACGAAAAGGAAAATCCGCTCAGTAATCGCAGAAAGTGTGATAAAATAACATCGGAATAGGTGTTTCCCCGATTTCATGGATCATTCTACTCAATATTATTCATGACTAAAATTGAAATCGAAAAATGGAAAATGTAGACTTTGTTACTTAACTTTTTTAGTTTAGTTTTTATTAACTTTCATTCTATAATTGTTCTTAACATTTTTTTTTTGTAAACATATCATAATATTGCTTTTGAATATTGAATGTGAATAGGTAGGTATATCATATTTCCAAGTATTTCCTACCTACTGTTTATTGTGACACTTCAAAAAAACTTAAGCAAGGCACAGAATTCCTGTTTAATTATCTGTCGTATCCAAAAGCGTTAATAAATTATTACATACAATTTATAAGGAAGATATCCAACGGTTAACTGGAGCGAGTATGTTTTGATACAAACTTACTTAATTAAAATAACAAAATAATCAATCAATAAAATTACATCCTTCTCATTAAACTCAATGAAACAATAGAACAATAATGTACCACAGAAAAAAAATATCGTTTTATATGTCAACATTATATTCATCGATAACGCTGTTAACTATATATACGAGTATAATAAACTGAAAACTATTGAATTATAAACAATTATTATCTAATATATATAAATAATTAACTACCTACCTATATAAGAAACTATCTACTAAAATCGACCCAAAAAAATTAAGGGCATTTACACTCCAAAAAAAACAATTTTTGAAAAATTTCCAACGCGTATAAACTTAACCGAAACTGGTTTGACATTGAAACGAAATCGCGACATCAAAAAGATGGTACAAATAGTAAATTTATCTTAATATATCTACGAGTAATTACCTGGGATGGAAGCTCTGAATCCTTTTGGTGTAAATGCCTCTATGGTTACTTCAGGAATGCTGTATTGGGCATCTTCAGCCGCTGCTAACACTATGCTTAAAACGAACAAGAACACGCGTCCACACCTCAAGGCGTCCATGTTGACACTGAATTAAATCTTCATCTCTAATTAAAGATTTATGTAAACATGGAGCCAAGTTCGCAGCACGTCACCGGCTATCTACATTAAACGGCCAAATGCAAGCCGGACTCGCGGATGAAGTTATAGGTAGACATTTGATTTAATTATGAATTATTTTTGATATTTTTTTTTCTAAAAATAAAGTTATCAAAAAAAATACAACCAAATTGATAATATCCTCTTTTTTTAACACCCAACGCATAAAGAGTGGTGTTATAAGTTTGACCGCTATGTGTGTCAGTGTCTCTGTCTGTCTGTGGCACCGTAGCTCTTAAACGGGTGGACAGATTTGAATGCGGTTTTTTATTCGAAAGCAGGATCTTAGAACTGTTTTATCAAAATCGGTTCAGCCATTTTTGACATATTGAACTTTTAAGGGACAAGGTCGGTGGTTTTCCTACTTTTTGTTGGTTAGGTTATGTTTTTTTTTTCTCTCAACTAACCCTACCTACAGCGTGGGGTATCGTTGGATAGGTCTTTTAAAAGAATTAGGGGATTGCCACAAACGATTTTTCTATTCAATGATCTGTTTGCGAAATATCCAACTTTAAAGTGCAAATTTTCATTAAAATCGAGCGTCCCCCCCTACTTTAAAATTTAAACAGTTGCGTGGAAAATTAAAAAAAAATCAGAATGGTAGTAAAGTCAGTTTTAAATTTTATTTTATTTTTATTTTCATGTGTTGTTGATATCAGTGTTAGTTTTAAGTAAGGTCCTAATTGAAATCAGATGTAAACATCAAATTAGCGTCATGTACATTCGAGGAAACTGAATCACGTACCAGGTGGAACCTTTTCATAATCAATTTTACTATATCGAAAATACAAACTGAGACAGCACAACATAGATGTCGCTAGTGCTGCTGCTTAAGTAGCATAGTAGAAATAAGCAACCTGAGATATGTATGCATAGGAAAAATTCGTGTCTAGTTTCCTGTCCAGCAGTGGTGTAGGGATTATAGCACGCAGCACGGATTGCTGGGGACCTGGGTTCGATTACCAGTGCTGGTCTCTTTTTCTGGTTTTTCTGTGCATCCATGTCTCAGTTTGTATTTTCGATAATAATATGGTTTCACGGGATACCCGTAAAAGTAACAAATTTGGAGTTGAAATAAAACTCCAAAAAATCAATCACAATTTCACTATGATTTCTTTGGCAGGTGTACGGGATATCCGCCATCGTCCGCATGACGTATAAGTGGCACAAAGGTACGCCCTGGTACGCGTTTCAGTATCTTTGACTGTACCTATGTCTCATGCTTTTTTCCTTCTGTGATTGTGATGTTTCATGACTTTAAAATAAACATGTTTTCTTTCCTTCTTTATTTAAAGACACCGCGTGTAAAGCATAACGTGAAGATAGTTGCGAGACGTGCTTGTTTCCGATGTCTTGCGGAGTGTCAATGAACTTAGCGGCGCTACTTGTCCAATCGGTCGTTTTCACAATTTGCAGACACAATATGTTAGTTTAAATTGAATGCATACAAGTATGCTATAAGTAGGATCCGATATAAAATAGCATTTTTTTCGTAGATGTCAAAATAAAGGAATTACATTGAATTAAGAGCGTTTGTACCTGCTGAGCTGGCAACGTTGCATTTTTATTAGTTTTTCTCGATTATTCCATAAAAATTTAATGAAAAATCAAAATGTGGTCCGATAGAACTCTTCTTAATATATAAGTTAATGTGTCTACTCCAATAATTATTCGTGGTAGGCTTTTATATTCTATAAAAACAAACTAATGTTTATGACCGGTTTTTAAACCAAAGGTTTTTAAGTCAAAGCTCATACGCGCCAGTGGCAGTGAATGCATTAATGTAAGAAAACAAACGTATATAATTGACTACAATTAAAATTATAAAATGTACAAAGAATATTTTAATGGAATAGAATATTTATTATTTGTGATAACAGTCCATCAATTATTACAGTCGCGAACAGGGATTGTAGAGCCATTTACCATTGTACGTAATTAATTTGACCGTAGAATGCTACTCTGGTTTATAAAAGACAGTATTTACTACAAGTATGGATTACTTGGCTAAATTATGGACAGTGAACCCCGGTTCACGATGGTGCAATAATAATTATGTTAATACAAAGTTTTAATAATAATTTCATTTATCTCAACGTTTATGACGTACTTATAACCTAACCAACAATAAGTTGGAATACCCCTTTGTCACTTCAAAGTTCGATATGTTAAAAACGGCTGAACCGATTTTGATAAAACATATCTAAGAACGATCGCTACAAAACCCGCTTCGATCTATGGTGCCACAGACAGACAGACAGACACACTTAGCGGTCAAACTTATAACACCCCTCTTGTTGCGTCGGGGGTTAATAAAATGTCTGATGACGTATATAACAACATGGTTTTGTGGTAACCTAGGAACCATATTGCTTGACTGTTAATAAAATAAATAAATAACCGTAACACTAACACAATAAATTTGAATATAGGAGTAATGTAGACGTTGAATGACTAAAATATGCAAATTAAACGAAAAGCTGTTCTTCGATTCGCCAGAATAAATAATACTTGATTTAAATAGATGTTGATTGTCTAACTCAACAATGATGTTCTTAGAACTGACGTAAAATAAAAAACAAATACTCAAACCGTGCCAGTAGTTATTACCTTGATCAACTGCCGAAAATTCCACAGAAGAAATATCATATTTAAGATTCTTATATTTAAAAAAAACCGAAGCAAAGACGCCGTTATCTTTTTGTTTTTGCGAATAAAAGTTTTATTAGCATAGTTTTATATACTAAATACTTACCTTAGTTTTATTATAGAACTAAGGCATTTTGTATACTTATTAATTTTTTTACATCCAATTCTAAACATACATATCTTGCAAGATTGGATATTATCACTTCCAATAATCTATTTAATTTGAAATTTAGTATATGCACGGAGCTCCGGCGACAAATGTAAGGATAGATTAAAATTGATTTCTGATGTTATATAATTTTAATAACGGATCGGATAATAATAGGTTCTACCTCGAAAAGAAAAGTTAAGAAAGTTTTTAAATGTTCTTAACGTAACCATAGCAACATGAACGAGCGTGTTTTGCCGAAGTGACCCTTCTTCATAAAAAATACTCTACGTCACCGCGTTTGGAAGATCCGGTAAAGCGACCACTTCAAACAGGGCACCTGCTACAGAACATTGAACTTTACGACCCAGTAATTAACGCCTAACATTAAAAGTTAACTCAATTATAACTAAGAAATACCCATTTATTGTGGTCAGTTTGTGTTTTGTTGCGGATTCGACCAGACATGTTTGTAATGTTAATTTAAGTAATATAAGTATTTTTGTTAACATGTATTTGTTTTTGTTGTGTTGTTTTGTGGGTTTGACGTTTTGCTATGAAGTACCCTCCGCGAAATTGGAGGCTATTTACCCTAAAGGACTGCGAGTGTCCGTACCTGGTAAGACTTGTCAAATATTAATTTATAAGTACCTACCTAAGTACCTAGGCAAGAAGCGATAAATAGTCTTGTGGTGACATGTGGCCTCTCAAGCAGAGGATCGTGGGTTCTAACCCGGACTCGTATCTGAGTTTTTCGGAATTAATGTGCGAAATGACATTAGAAAGAAAACCGCCATTCGGTTGTCAAGCAGGTGTTCAATCCACAATGGGTCAGGGAACAGCCCAAATCTCTTAGTCCCACATTAGGCCTATGTCCAACAGTGGAATGCGGGAGGGGGTTAACATTTAGCGTTTTGCGGCGTCTTTTTTCTCAATTAATCTTTCTGCAAGTAATAATAAAAGAGATGATGCTAAGGATTAAATTTTTATTAAAGCTAAAGATAATGCCGTTCGATGCTAAATTTGGAGTGATCAAAATTCCTGCGACTTGTCCTTCCGTATTGCTATTAAATCGAATAAATCGCCGGATGCCAAGCAAAACACAAAAAAATCAGTCACTGCTCTTCAAAAAGTCGTATCTAGTTAGTAATTTCATACTGAGATACGAGCACAGAATAAGTAATAGCATAGTTGTACTATTACTAATTCTGTGGTAATAGTACAATACGAGCTTTGTTGTAAGTAGGTATTAAGTACTTAGTGACTTTTTCTTGTCAACCGACGAAATATTCATCGCGGACATTGGTACAATCCAGGGCATAAATATCTATACAGCCATAGCGTCAAATTTTAATATACATCAACCTTATGGTTAGTTGCATAAAGGTGTGTAGATATTTATGACCTTGATTGTACATCAGCAAATTATAGACTTTCCTGTTATGACGGTAAGGCATTAAGGTAAACGTTTGTGTTCCACTGTACCAGTAGTTGTCTTTCATTTTATGTTATTAGCAATAAAAGCTACAGCAGTGTCATCTAGTCGACATTAGTATGTCGACCACTAGTACATTTATCTTAAGTATAATATACTAGCGACCCGCCCCGGCTTCGCACGGGCAAAGTAAAAAAAACGGCCAAGTGTGAGTCGGACCCTCGTACGAAGGGTTCCGTACATTATACAACATTAGACATTAGCATAAATCGGCAAAAAAACCACGTTTGTTGTATGGGAGCCCCCCTTAAACATTTATTTTGTTCTATTTTTAGTATTTGTTGTTATAGCGGCAATAGAAATACATCATCTGTGAAAATTTCAACTGTCTAGCTATCACGATTCATGAGATACTGCTTCGTGACAGACAGACGGACAGTGAAGTCTTAGTAATAGGATTCCGTTTTTATTACCCCTTGGGCACAGAACTCTAAAAAGGTCTCTAATCAAGGGCACTTCACACACATTTTTCAGCTCAATTTCCAAAAAACTACCCGACACGCACGAATCCGGGGCACGTCAAAGTAAATGCATTTTTTGGTTAGATTGATATTTTTAATTTCGTAATATCTTTTGATGTGTCCCACTGCTGGGCATGTACGAGAGAGTACCTCGGCCGTGAGAGGGGAAGAACAAACTCCGTCAGCCCAATTCTTTTAACAAATCGCTTCGCAGTAAAACATATTGGACAATCTACAGGCTTCTAAATAATAATAATAATAATAATATCTTTTGAATGGAATGTCCGATTTGAATAATTCAAAAAGTAATCTACAGGTATTGAAACAGTCTTAAATATAAAATTATTAATTTGGATATGGATTAATACAAAGGTATGGATAACATGGTCTGTTTTTAGTCGTAATTTCTGACAACTTTTAAAAGGTTATATAGTGACATAAATAACTGTGATGCATTCGTGTCAAAATAAGGAAATTATTATGTACCTATTTAATTAGGCGTTATTTCTAAGGAAGGAGGTAAGAAAGAAGGTTTTTACCTGTATGTTAAGTGTAGAGCCAAATAACAAGGCCACGTTTTTTTGAGACTGTTTGTACTCGCAGCATGATATTTATATTTGACTAGCTGTTGCCCGGGACTCCGTCCGCGAAAAAATTATTTATCCCTATCCCGAAGGAACTATTAAAATTTTCCGGGGTAAAAACTATCCTATGTCCTTTTCCGGGACTCAAACTATATGTATACCGAATTTCATCTAAATGGTTTCAGCGGTTTAGATGTGTTGAGGTAACAAACAAACAAACAGACAAGTATCCCATCTTGGGCCTCTAGGTTGGCAACGCATCTGCAATACCTTGGTGTTGCGGATGTTTATGGGCGGTGGTGATCTCTTACCATCAGGAGACCCATTTGCTCGTTTGCCATCCAGTTGAATAAAAAAAAAGAAGTATTTATAATTATGTATTTAAGTATGTATTTATCTACGTAAGTATTTTTATCTGTTACCTAGTATCCATAGTACAAGCTTTGCTTAGTTTGGGACTAGGTCAATTGGTATCAATTGTTCTATGATAGGTATATTTATTCATTATTATATGTTTCCAGATGATGGCTTCACTCTGTTCGCATTCCACGGCAAGCTCAATGAACAAATGGAGGGTTTGGAAGGGGGGCAGTGGTCCCGGGACATCAACAGGCCCAAGGATGGGCGGTGGACCTTCAGAGATAGAGAGGCCCAGCTGAAGATCGGAGACACGATCTATTTCTGGACTTATGTCATTAAAAACGGGCTGGGATATCGACAGGAAAATGGGGAGTGGACTGTGACAGGTAAGTAAGATAATCATCAGCATTATCATCTTCTTTTTGTTAATCATCGGAAAAATTTGTTAACCCTTTTCTTGGCAAGTTGACACAAGTGTACTGAATTCTAGCCTCGTTGGGTTATTGTCTCTACACAAAAATAACTTTAAAGGAACACAAAAGATGATCTAAAATTATGTATCATATATAATACAATGCTAAGAAAGGGGTTAAGAGCATTTATACCTGCTGAGCTGGCAACGTGTGTAAGTTAATGTGTCTACTGCAATAATTATTTGTGATAGACTTTTATTTTCTTTAAAAACCGTTAATAAACTTTGGTTTATTTTTAAAGAATATAAAAGTCTATCACGAATAATTATTGCATTTAATTGATCTGCCTAAGCTGGCCAAAGCATGAAATGGCGGCGTTTCATGACATGCGTAAGCATTTCATGATATGCCTTAACGTCACTAGGCAAATCGTTAAACGGTGAGTTTTGAACGATGTGGCGAATGTCCCTTAGCCAATTCATGAAATGGCGCTATTTCACGATATGCCTAGGAATTTCGTGATCTGGCGGATTATAGGTACGATCATACGATCACCCGCCGACATATATGGACTGCAATATTTCTTACATCAAAACAGCGCACAAAACTTGTTCACAGCGCGGATTTGTGAACCTTTCACTATAGTTTGTTGACGTCCGTAACAGGGGTTGTGTCAAAGTATAATGATGAGTGATGCGCCGCGCGTCTTGTTCCAAATAGCCAGTCTAGTGCCGTAAGGTACATAGATGTTAAGGAGGTCTTTGTCCTGCAGTGGAACGTTTACAGGCCGGGGTGATGTTTATTTATTTATTATTATCTTTTCCAGGATATGTTGACGAAGCTGGCAATCCTGTAGACATTGGAACCCCCACCCCACCCCAGGATCCACAAAACCCAGTGGCAGATTACATACCCGCTGGGTTCCCATGCCCAATATCTGCGACCGTCGTCTCAATGCCAGGGTTTGTTTGTAAGGGACAGCTGCTGTTCGAAGATAATTTCCACTCTGGCATCACTAAAGGAAACATTTGGACGCCTGAAATCAAATTCTCTGGGGAACCGGTAATTTGTGTTATTCTTGTTGACTGCTTTTGGCTGGGTCAAGTCCCACGCCTTGGATGGTAGGTAAGGTGTGGTTAGTCCTAGGCTGATTGTGGCTGCAGATTTTGAATTACGCATGGGTCACCACCACCACCAATATCTCACACAGTAAATCATGCATATATGCATAAATCTCATATGACTTTATTTCTAGTGTGTCAGATATTTTTGTATGCACCGTTGTGGCAGATATTAAAGCAGGTGACTGTACTTCGGATTCCGAAAATAAACAATACGAAAAATTTTACCTACTACAAAAAACCATGAAAATATTTTTTAACCAGTCTGAAGTAGATGCCTCAGCACGAGCCAGCAGGAGTAGACATAGTAGCCTACCTCACCTACGCACTATATATTGATCTTCAATCACTCCTGCTGGCTCGTGCTGAGGCACTGACCTTATTCAGACTGGTATAAATTAATTTCATGGTTTTTTGTAGTCGGATCAATTTTTTATTATATTTTTTTTCACGCTTTTTTGAGTAAATAATCTAAGATACAATTGTTTCATTTTTTAATTATTTAATTTCAACTGCTCGTCACCTTTTACAAAAGATTGCTTTTTCTGATGCAGAGACTATCATTATTGAGGAGTCTTGGTGCTTCACCACCCGTTCTATTTCACCATGTCCATTACGAGGAGCATAAATTGCTAAGCAACTGTGTTAAAGTAATTGAAATTCAACCCGTGAAATACTTGTTATTGAGTAGTAACTCTGATGGTCTAATGTGATCTTTATCATCAGTTCCACCACCAAATGATTTTCAAGAGCAAATGCACGGGTTACTACTAAATATATCAAAATTACCATAGGCGTCCCTACAACATTTAATTTTGAAGAATTCTCTCGATATTCTTAGAAACCATTCATTAGATCCTGATTTAGTGCTTAGAGTTAGGACCTAATTGAAGTCATTCCTAGACGAACGAAAAATTTTTTTTTTCAAATCGGAGTTTAGGAGAATATGTTACTCTTGTCTTAGACCCAGCTTAGGTACCAGGTGGGGTAGGATACGCCTGAATACGCCCTTGCATCACTTGTTTTGATTGGCCAATTTAATGCATTAATAGTTATTACTCCATACAGGACTATCCCTTCAACGTGTACCTGCACGACCGGAATCTCCGAGTGAGGGACGGTCGACTCATCATCAAGCCTATCACCCTGGAGTCCAAGTATGGAGAAGACTTCGTCCGACAGTCTTTGGATCTTTCTACCAGGTAACTATTAAACAGTTCAAAGTTTTACCTCTTAACGTACAAAGCAGACTAATGCGAAAGTTTGTGAGTGAGTGAGTTGTATGTTTGTTACTCCTTCACGCCGAAACGGCTAAACAGATTTGGATGAATTTTGGTATGTAGATAGCTGGACATCTAGAATGAAACATAGGCTAATTTTAATTCTGATATTCTTACGGGATGGGGTTAAAATCTTGAAACAACAACCGCTGGTCTTAGAGTCATGAAATAAGACATGATTGTTTTTAATGTAACGTCAATGAAAACAAAGATTTAATTTCCGGGAATTCCCATGGGTTTTTTTTAAAACCCTCGAAATTTCAATTCAGCTGCTGGATCTGATGATTTACGTGTGCGAAGGCGCGGGTAAATACTTGTACTTACATATAATGTTGTTTCAGATGTACTGGTATGCTTGGTACAGCAGATTGCGCCCGTGAGGCTTCAGGGGCACAGATTTTGCCACCCATCATCACAGCCAAGGTCACCACCAAGAAGAAGTTCAGCTTCAAGTACGGCCGGATCGACGTCGGTGCCAAAATGCCACTTGGAGACTGGTTGTATCCTGGTGAGGAAGAAATTCAGGTTTAGAACTTTGAGTTTTGAGTAAATCTATCAATTCAGATTGACACCTCGTAAGCTTGTTGACTAACCCTTATACTTATGTTAGTATATGGGCAACCGAGCTTTGCTCGGGCTAAAACTCGATAATAAGCGTTTTCCCAGAGATAAGACCAAGCTAAATCGATTTGTCATCCCGGAAAACCCCTACATACCAAATTTCATCGACATCGTTGGAGCCGTTTCCGAGATTCTGATTATATTGATTTAGATTTCTGATAATGATTATTGTCACAAATTATAAAATCTTATTATGTATAAAATGTTATTTAATGTGTTTTGTGGCGATAAATGTATTTCCTTTCTTTTTTTCTTATATAGATGCTCGTTTAAAGGTATTAGATAAACGTTTGTCGATATATCTACGCATAATATATGTATTCAGTATAAAATATTCTAATTTGGCAAAAACATAAAATAGATAATGAGACCTCTTCTAAGTTCTTACAATATTATGAACCCTGGTCCTGGTAGCGTATAGCAGCAGTTGTTTAAGTTCTAAATGTTGTAATATTTTCAAACCATACTAATATTATAAATGCGAAAGTGTGTGTGTTTGTATATTGTCCGTCTTTCAAGTCGAAACGGAGCTATGGATCCAGAGCCATGGGCCAAAGAGTGACATAGGCTACTTTTTATCCCGGAAAAATTCACAGTTCCCGAGGGAACAGTGCGCAAATGCTAGTATTACAATAAATAAATAGAACTATGTTTAATTTTCCTGTACCTAATTTACTTTTATAATTTTATCTGTCCCTTACTTCTTCACGCTTAACCCGTTGAACCGATTCGATTTCTTTTGATTTTGGCTCGACTCCTGACCTATGGGGGAACTGTCTAACAGTGGATACGCCTATGGCTGATATGGTGATGATGGCCAGAGACTTTGATACACTACAGAACCAAGCTGTTTACGTTTTATATAATTTATTTGACCATTCCAGAGATACTTCTAGAGCCCCGTGACAACGAGTACGGCGTGAACAACTACGCGTCAGGTGTCATCCGTATCGCCTGCCTCAAGGGTAACAAGCAGTACTCCAAGATGCTGTATGGAGGACCCATCGGCTGTGAATCGGAGCCCTATAGGTACCTGACCCTAGTTCATCATCATCATCATCATATCAGCAACAGGACGTCCACTGTTGGACATATGCCTGCCCCATAGACCTCCAGTTGCCTTAGGGTGCCACATCTATCAGAATCGTATCGCATTTAGCTGGATGATTTTAGACTATACGCATCACAAGTTAAAGTGTGCTGTTACATGTTTTCAGCTATGCTATCGCAGGCTTTTATCTGCTAAAGGACACCAACACCGCAGTTGAAGTTGAAAACCGTTATGGATAGGTCAACTATAGACGTTATTGTCTTTACCTTGTATCATGCCCATTAGTAATCAGTAGCCTGTTAAGGCTACCCATATTAATGGGTTAACCCGCATTCACATTGATCTAACCGAATCCCTACTGTCTTACTGCATAACGTCATGGGGTGGCGCTGCAAAAACTTCGCTCATAGTTCTCGAACGAGCTCAAAGAGCTATTCTAAAGGTGTCAACTTTCCCGACCGTTCTCTTTTTCCCACCAAAAGAGTTATTCCAGTCATGTAAGTGCTCACGCTTCACGCGTTCGCCAGCTTTTTATCATGAATTTGATCTTAGAGCAGCATAAAATTGCCCCCTACAACCCCGATGTCTATAAAAAAAGGCGATCGGACATAGTTTTTAAACAACCGCGCGCCAATCACGCGTTTATGCGCAAGTTTTCAACTTTTTTAGGTCCTTTCATTTACAATAAAATTAATAGACGCCTAATTATTTATGATTTAAACTACCGTAGCTGTAAATTGAAACTAAAAGAGTGGCTAATGAACTTGTCTTATGAGGAAACGGAAAACCTGCTTATGATAGTTGCATAGCTTAATTTTTCACTTGTATATCTGCGAAACACGATGTAATAAATTGTTACTGTCATTTATGTTATGTTTTAAGCCCATATTTTTATTTGCCTAAGATACAGGCTACTACAGTATCTAGTTTAGGCATTTAAGTAAATTTATGATTAGCATGATATTGTATTATGTTTAGGTACTTAGTGTTCTATTTAGTTAGATGTAAACATTTGTATTATATAAGTCAAAAGTGTAAACTAGTAATATCGGTTTATTGTTTACTAAAAACCTAGACGTAATTTCAGTGCTTACTACCCTTTTTATTTGTAAAACAAATATTTTATTTTGAATAACATTCAATTTTTGATTTCAATCTAGTAACTAGATCCTAGTTGAAGGAGTTTACCTCGGGGTCGACGCCGCGCATGAACAGCCTCGTCCGGCGCGCTCCACGCTCCGCCGCGACACACACCGCCCACGTCAGCTGCTGATCGTTCACCGTCACGCGATTGATCGCCACGACTGATCGCTGGTTAAGGTTCTATTCAAAATGTTCACCCTGTATCATTTACTAGCGCCCGGCCGCTCAGCACAGGTGCAACGTTGAAAATAAAGAAGTTCTAATCAATAAACTTCACATGTTTCACTTTCGTACAAACTACACGGGTCGGCGAAGCCGT
>NC_133479.1:3511591-3552257 GCF_025370935.1 Choristoneura fumiferana | reverse complement strand
TATTTCCTACCTACTGTTTATTGTGACACTTCAAAAAAACTTAAGCAAGGCACAGAATTCCTGTTTAATTATCTGTCGTATCCAAAAATTATTTACATACAATTTATAAGGAAGATATCCAACGGTTAACTGGAGCGAGTATGTTTTGATACAAACTTACTTAATTAAAATAACAAAATAATCAATCAATAAATTACATCCTTCTCATTAAACTCAATGAAACAATAGAACAATAATGTACCACAGAAAAAAAATATCGTTTTATATGTCAACATTTATATTCATCGATAACGCTGTTAACTATATATACGAGTATAATAAACTGAAAACTATTGAATTATAAACAATTATTATCTAATCTATAATAATTAACTACCTACCTATATAAGAAACTATCTACTAAAATCGATCCAAAACAATTAAGGGCATTTACACTCCAAAAAAATACAATTTTTGAAAAATTTCCAACGCGCATAAACTTTACCGAAACTGGTTTGACATTGAAATGAAATCGCGACATCAAAAAGATGGTACAAATAGTAAATTTATATTTATATATCTACGAGTAATTTACCTGATTTTGATTTTTACCTGGGATGGAAGCTCTGAATCCTTTTGGTGTAAATGCCTCTATGGTTACTTCAGGAATGCTGTATTGGGCATCTTCAGCCGCTGCTAACACTATGCTAAAAACTAACAAGAACACGCGTCCACACCTCAAGGCGTCCATGTTGACACTGAATTAAATCTTCATCTCCAATACAAGTTTGATGTACACATGGAGCCAAGTTCGCAGCACGTCACCGGCTATCTACATTAAACGGCCAAATGCAAGCCGGACTCGTGGATGAAGTTAAGGTAGACATTTGATTTAATTATGAATTATTTTTGATATTTTAATTGGTTTTCTAAAAATAAAGTTATCACAAAAAATACAACCGAATTGATAATATCCTCCTTTTTTAACCCCCAACGCATAAAGAGTGGTGTTATAAGTTTGACCGCTATGTGTGTCAGTGTCTCTGTCTGTCTGTGGCACCGTAGCTCTTAAACGGGTGGACAGATTTGAATGCGGTTTTTTTATTTGAAAGCAGGATCTTAGAACTGTTTTATCAAAATCGGTTCAGCCATTTTTGACATATTGAACTTTTAAGGGACAATGTCAGTGGTTTTCCATCTTTTTGTTGCTTAGTTAGGTTATGTTTTTTTTTCTCTCAACTAACCCTACCTATAGCGTGGGGTATCGTTGGATAGGTCTTTTAAAAAAATTAGGGGATTGCCACAAACGATTTTTCTATTCAGTGATCTGTTTGCGAAATATTCAACTTTAAAGTGCAAATTTTCATTAAAATCGAGCGTCCCCCCCTACTCTAAAATCTAAACAGTTGCGTGGAAAATTAAAAAAAAATCAGAATGGTAGTAAAGTCAGTTTTAAATTTTATTTTATTTTTATTTTTCATGTGTTGTTGATATCAGTGTTAGTTTTAAGTAAGGTCCTAATTGAAATCAGATGTAAACATCAAATTAGCGTCATGTACATTCGAGGAAACTGAATCACGTACCAGGTGGAACTTTTTCATAATCAATTTCACTATATCGAAAATACAAATTGAGACAGCACAACATAGATGTCGCTAGTGCTGCTGCTTAAGTAGCATCGTAGAAATAAGCAACCTGAGATATGTATGCATAGGAAAAATTCGTGTCTAGTTTCCTGTCCAGCAGTGGTGTAGGGATTATAGCACGCAGCACGGATTGCTGGGGACCTGGGTTCGATTACCAGTGCTGGTTCTCTTTTCTGGTTTTTCTGTGCATCCATGTCTCCGTTTGTATTTTCGATAATAATATGGTTTCAAGGGATACCCGTAAAAGTAACAAATTTGGAGTTGAAATATTACTCCAAAAAATCAATCAAAATTTCACTATGATTTCTTTGGCAGGTGTACGGGATATCCGCCATCGTCCGCATGACGTATAAGTGGCACAAAGGTACGCCCTGGTACGCGTTTCAGTATCTTTGACTGTACCTATGTCTCATGCTTTTTTCTCTTCTGTGATTGTGATGTTTCATGACTTTAAAATAAACATGTTTTATTTCCTTCTTTATTTAAAGACACCGCGTGTAAAGCATAACGTGATAGTCGCGAGACGTGCTTGTTTCCGATGTCTTGCGGAGTGTCAATGAACTTAGTGGCGCTACTTGTCCAATCGGTCGTTTATACAATTTGCACACACATGTTAGTTTAAATTGAATGCATACAAGTATGCTATAAGTAGGATCCGATATAAAATAGCATTTTTTTTCGTAGATGTCAAAATAAAGGAATTAGGTACATTGAATTAAGAGCGTTTGTACCTGCTGAGCTGGCAACGTTGCATTTTTATTAGTTTTTCTCGATTATTCCATAAAAATTAATGAAAATTCAAAATGTGGTCCGATAGAACTCTTCTTAATATATAAGTTAATGTGTCTACTATATATAAGTTAATAATTATTCGTGGTAGGCTTTTATATTCTATAAAAACAAACTAATGTTTATGACCGGTTTTTAAACCAAAGGTTTTTAAGACAAAGCGCATACGCGTCGTATATAATTGACTACAATTAAAATTATAAAATGTACAAAGAATATTTTAATGGAATAGAATATTTATTATTTGTGATAACAGTCCATCAATTATTACAGTCGCGAACAGGGATTGTAGAGCCATTTACCATTGTACGTAATTAATTTGACCGTAGAATGCTACTCTGGTTTATAAAAGACAGTATTTACTACAAGTATGGATTACTTGGCTAAATTATGGACAGTGAGCCCCGGTTCGCGATGGTGCAATAATAATTATGTTAATACAAAGTTTTAATAATAATTTCATTTATCTCAACGTTTATGACGTACTTATAACCTAACCTAACCAACAATAAGTTGGAATACCCCTTTGTCACTTCAAAGTTCGATATGTTAAAAACGGCTGAACCGATTTTTGATAACATATCTAAGAACGATCGCTACAAAACCTGCTTTGATCTATGGTGCCACAGACAGACAGACACACTTAGCGGTCAAACTTATAACACCCCTCTTGTTGTGTCGGGGGTTAATAAATTGTCTGATGACGTATGTAGCAACATGGTTTTGTGGTAACCTAGGAATCATATTGCTTGACTGTTAATAAAATAAATAAATAACCGTAACACTAACACAATAAATTTGAATATAGGAGTAATGTAGACGTTGAATGACTAAAATATGCTAATTAAACGAAAAGCTGTTCTACGATTCGTCAGAATAAATAATACTTGATTTAAATAGATGTTGATTGTCTAACTCAACAATGATGTTCTTAGAACTGACGTAAAATAAAAAAACAAATACTCACCGTGCCAGTAGTTATTACCTTGATCAACTGCCGAAAATTCCACAGAAGAAATATCATATTTAAGATTCTTATATTTAAAAAAAACCGAAGCAAAGACGCCGTTATCTTTTTGTTTTTGCGAATAAAAGTTTTATTTGCATAGTTTTATATACTAAATACTTACCTTAGTTTTATTATAGAACTAAGGCATTTTGTATACTTATTAATTTTTTTACATCCAATTCTAATCATACAGATCTTGCAAGATTGGATATTATCACTTCCAATAATCTATTTAATTTGAAATTTAGTATATGCACGGAGCTCCGCCGACAAATGTAAGGATAGATTAAAATTGATGTCTTATGTAATATCATTTTAATAACGGACCGGATAATAATAGGTTCTACCTCGAAAAGAAAAGTTGAGAAAGTTTTTAAATGTTCTTAACGTAACCATAGCAACATAAACGAGCGTTTTTTGCCGAAGTGACCCTTCTTCATTAAAAATACTCTACGTCACCGCGTTTGGAAGATCCGGTAAAGCGACCAATACAAACAGAGCACCTGCTACAGAACATTGAACTTTACGACCCAGTAATTAACGCCTAACATTAAAAGTTAACTCAATTATAACTAAGAAATACCTATTTATTGTGGTCAGTTTGTGTTTTGTTGCGGATTCGACCGGACATGTTTGTAATGTTAATTTAAGTAATATAAGTATTTTTGTTAACATGTATTTGTTTTTGTTGTGTTGTTTTGTGGGTTTGACGTTTTGCTATGAAGTACCCTCCGCGAAATTGGAGGCTATTTACCCTAAAGGACTGCGAGTGTCCGTACCTGGTAAGACTTGTCAAATATTAATTTATAAGTACCTAAGTACCTAGGCAAGAAGCGATAAATAGTCTTGTGAGGATCGTGGGTTCTAACCCGGACTCGTATCTGAGTTTTTCGGAATTAATGTGCGAAATGACATTAGAAAGAAAACCGCCATTCGGTTGTCAAGCAGGTGTTCAATCCACAATGGGTCAGGGAACAGCCCAAATCTCTTAGTCCCCATTAGGCCTATGTCCAACAGTGAATGCGGGGGGTTAACATTTAGCGTTTTGCGGCGTCTTTTTTCTCAATTAATCTTTCTGCAAGTATTAATAAAAGAGATGATGCTAAGGATTACATTTGTATAAAAGCTAAAGATAATGCCGTTCGATGCTAAATTTGGAGTGATCAAAATTCCTGCGACTTGTCCTTCCGTATTGCTATTAATTGAATAAATCGCCGGATGCCAAGCAAAACACAAAAAAATCAGTCACTGCTCTTCAAAAAGTCGTATCTAGTTAGTAATTTCATACTGAGATACGAGCACAGAATAAGTAATAGCATAGTTGTACTATTACTAATTCTGTGGTAATAGTACAATACGAGCTTTGTAAGTATATTAAGTACTTAGTGACTTTTTCTTGTCAACCGACGAAATATTCATCGCGGACATTGGTACAATCCAGGCATAATTTCTATACAGCCATAGCGTCAAAATTTTAATATACATCAACCTTATGGTTAGTTGCATAAAGGTGTGTAGATATTTATGACCTTGATTGTACATCAGCAAATTATAGACTTTCCTGTTATGACGGTAAGGCATTAAGGTAAACGTTTGTGTTCCACTGTACCAGTAGTTGTCTTTCATTTTATGTTATTAGCAATAAAAGCTACAGCAGTGTCATCTAGTCGACATTAGCATGTCGACCACTAGTACATTTACCTTAAGTATAATATACTAGCGACCCGCCCCGGCTTCGCACGGGCAAAGTAAAAAAAACGGCCAAGTACGAGTCGGACCCTCGTACGAAGGGTTCCGTACATTATACAACATTAGACATTAGCATAAAACGGCAAAAAAACCACGTTTGTTGTATGGGAGCCCCCCTTAAACATTTATTTTGTTCTGTTTTTAGTATTTGTTGTTATAGCGGCAATAGAAATACATCATCTGTGAAAGTTTCAACTGTCTAGCTATCACAAGTCATGAGATACCGCTTCGTGACAGATAGACAGACGGACAGTGAAGTCTTAGTAATAGGGTCCCGTTTTTATTACCCCTTGGGCACAGAACTCTAAAAAGGTCTCTAATCAAGGGCACTTCACACACATTTTTCAGCTCAATTTCCAAAAAACTATACCCGACACGCACGAAGCCGGGGCACGTCAGCGTAAATGCATTTTTTGGTTAGATTGATATTTTTAATTTCGTAATATCTTTTGAATGGAATGTCCGATTTGAATAATTCAAAAAGTAATCTACAGGTATTGAAACCGTCTTGAATATAAAATTATTAATTTGGATATGGATTAATACAAAGGTATGGATAACATGGTCTGTTTTTAGTCGTAATTTCTGACAACTTTTAAAAGGTAATAGGGACATAAATAACTGTGATGCATTCATGTCAAAATAAGGAAATTATTATGTACCTATTTAATTAGGCGTTATTTCTAAGGAAGGAGGTAAGAAAGAAGGTTTTTATGTATATGTTAAGTGTAGAGCCAAATAACAAGGCCACGTTTTTTTGAGACTGTTTGTACTCGCAGCATGATATTTATATTTGACTAGCTGTTGCCCGGGACTCCGTCCGCGAAAAATTTGTTTATCCCTATCCCGAAGGAACTATGCAATTTTCCGGGGTAAAAACTATCCTATGTCCTTTCCCGGGACTCAAACTATATGTATACCGAATTTCATCTAAATGGTTTCAGCGGTTTAGATGTGTTGAGGTAACAAACAAACAAACAGACAAGTATCCCATCTTGGGCCTCTAGGTTGGCAACGCATCTGCAATACCCTGGTGTTGCGGATGTTTATGGGCGGTGGTGATCTCTTACCATCAGGAGACCCACTTGCTCGTTTGCCATCCACTCGAATAAAAAAAAAGAAGTATTTATAATTATGTATTTAAGTATGTATTTATCTATGTAAGTATTTTTATCTGTTACCTAGTATCCATAGTACAAGCTTTGCTTAGTTTGGGACTAGGTCAATTGGTATCAATTGTTCCATGATATATTTATTCATTATTATATGTTTCCAGATGATGGCTTCACTCTGTTCGCATTCCACGGCAAGCTCAATGAACAAATGGAGGGTTTGGAAGGGGGGCAGTGGTCCCGGGACATCAACAGGCCCAAGGATGGGCGGTGGACCTTCAGAGATAGAGAGGCCCAGCTGAAGATCGGAGACACGATCTATTTCTGGACTTATGTCATTAAAAACGGGCTGGGATATCGACAGGAAAATGGGGAGTGGACTGTGACAGGTAAGTAAGATAATCATCAGCATTATCATCTTCTTTTTGTTAATCATCGGAAAAATTTGTTAACCCTTTTCTTGGCAAGTTGAAACAAGTGTACTGAATTCAAGCCTCGTTAGGTTATTGTAGAGCTAACAAAAATAACTTTAAAGGAATACAAAAGATGATCTAAAATATGCATCATATATGATACAATGCCAAGAAAAGGGTTAAGAGCGTTTATACCTGCTGAGCTGGCAACGTGTGTAAGTTAATGTGTCTACTGCAATAATTATTTGTGATAGACTTTTATTTTCTTTAAAAACCGTTAATAAATTTTGGTTTATTTTTAAAGAATATAAAAGTCTATCACGAATAATTATTCGAGTAGACACATTAACTTATATATTAAGAAAACAGTTCTAACAGACCACATTTTTAATTTTCATTTAATTTTTATGGAAAAATCGAGAAAAACTAACAAAAATGCAACGTTGGTATAAACTGAAAATCGTAGGTCCAAACCACTACCACCACTAGCCCGGGCAAAACCACTGGGTTATTTATGCGAAATTAGATATGAATTTAAAAAGGTGATTTGAAATTAACCATGACAGTTAAGGTGAAGGAAAACATCAAAAAGAACACACCGATGAAATGTTCGTGAAGTGTTCAATTTTTGACGACCAGATGGCCTAGTGATTAGAGAACCTGACTACGAAGCTTGAGGTCCCGGGTTCGATTCCCGTGTCGGGGCAGATACTTGTATGAAAAATACGAATGTTTGTTCTCGGGTCTTGGGTGTTTAATATGTATTTATGTATGTATCTATATCTATATAATTATATTTATCCGTTGCTTAGTACCCATAACACAAGCTAAGCTTACTTTGGGACTAGGTCAATTGGTGTGAATTGTCCCGTGATATTTATTATTTATTTATTAATTCGTATTTGGTCCACGTGTGATCCGATCGTTCTATGAGGAGGTCCATCGACGTCTATGTATATGTCGGCGGCCGATCGTTAAATCCGCCAGATCACGAAATTCCTAGGCATATCGTGAAATGGCGCCATTTCATGATATGCCTAAAAGTTGACCAGGCATATCACGATGCGCTTGAGAAACAATACGGCAGATCGATTAGAGCAACGCATTCGTTGATATTCCTAGCTCTATACCGGGCACATCGAGATATGCAGAAAAGATGAAATATTTAGGTACGACGAGCGAAGCCAGGAGTGGTTAGTATGTATTGTGACCTCAACGCACGAGCCGAGCGAGCGAAGCGAGCGTGCCGCGTCAGCGGCCGGCGAAGTGCCAGAACCGATATGGCGGCGTTTCATGATTTTCCTAGGAATTTAATTGATCTGCCTAAGCTGGCCAAACGCCGCGTTTCATGACATGCGTAAGAATTTCATGATCTGCCTTAACGTCACTAGGCAAATCGTTAAACGGTGAGTTTTGAACGATGTGGCGAATGTCCCTTAGCCAATTCATGAAATGGCGCTATTTCACGATATGCCTAGGAATTTTGTGATCTGGCGGATTATAGGTACGATCATACGATCGCCCGCCGACATATATGGACTGCAATATTTCTTACATCAAAACAGCGCACAAAATTAGTTCACAGCGCGGATTTGTGAACCTTTCACTATAGTTTGTTGACGTCCGTGACAGGGGTTGTGTCAAAGTATAATGATGAGTGATGCGCCGCGCGTTTTGTTCCAAACAGCCAGTCTAGTGCCGTAAGGTACATAGATGTTAATAAGGAGGTCTTTGTCCTGCAGTGGGACGTTTACAGGCCGAGGTGATGTTTATTTATTTATTATTATCTTTTCCAGGATATGTTGACGAAGCTGGCAATCCTGTAGACATTGGAACCCCCACCCCACCCCAGGATCCACAAAACCCAGTGGCAGATTACATACCCGCTGGGTTCCCATGCCCAATATCTGCGACCGTCGTCTCAATGCCAGGGTTTGTTTGTAAGGGACAGCTGCTGTTCGAAGATAATTTCAACTCTGGCATCACTAAAGGAAACATTTGGACGCCTGAAATCAAATTCTCTGGGGAACCGGTAATTTGTGTTATTCTTGTTGACTACTTTTGGCTGGGTCAAGTCCCACGCATTGGATGGTAGGTAAGGTGTGGTTAGTCCTAGGCTGATTGTGGCTGCAGATTTTGAATTACGCATGGGTCACCACCACCACCAATATCTCACATAGTAAATCATGCATATATGCATAATATCTCATATGACTTTATTTCTAGTGTGTCAGATATTTTTGTATGCACCGTTGTGGCAGATATTAAAGCAGGTGACTGTACTTCGGATTCAGAAAATATACAATACGAAAAATTTTATAACAAAAAATTTGACCTACTACAAAAAACCATGAAAATATTTTTTTACCAGTCTGAAGTAGATGCCTCAGCACGAGCCAGCAGGAGTAGACATAGTAGCCTACCTCACCTACGCACTACATATTGATCTTCAATCACTCCTGCTGGCTCGTGCTGAGGCACCGACCTTATTCAGACTGGTATAAATTAATTTCATGGTTTTTTGTAGTCGGATCAATTTTTTATTATATTTTTTTTCACGCTTTTTTGAGTAAATAATCTAAGATACAATTGTTTCATTTTTTATTTATTTAATGTCAACTGCTCGTCACCTTTTACAAAAGATTGCTTTTTCCGATGCAGAGACTATCATTATTGAGGAGTGTTGGTGCTTCACAACCCTTTCTATTTCACCATATTATGCATTACGAGGAGCATAAACTGCTAAGCAATTGTGTTAAAGTAATTGAAATTCAACCCGTGAAATGCTTGTTATTGAGTAGTAACTCCGATGGTCAACTAACTGTGGACTTCATCATCAGTTCCACTTCACCAAATGATGATTTTCAAGAGCAAATGCGCGGGTTCCTACAAAATACGAGTATATCAAAATTACCATAGGTGTCCCTACAACATTTGAAGAATTCTCTCGATTTTCTTAGGATCCATTCATCAGATCCTGATTTAGTGCTTATAGTCCTAATTGAAGACATTCCTAGACGAACGAAAAAAATTATTTTCAAATCAATGTTTAAAAATTTTTCCAGCTTAGGTACCAGGTGGGGTAGGATACGCCTGGATACGCCCTTGCATCACTTGTTTTGATTGGCCAATTTAATGCATTAATAGTTATTACTCCATACAGGACTATCCCTTCAACGTGTACCTGCACGACCGGAATCTCCGAGTGAGGGACGGTCGACTTATCATCAAACCTATCACCCTGGAGTCCAAGTATGGAGAAGACTTCGTCCGACAGTCTTTGGATCTTTCTACTAGGTAACTATTAAACAGTTCAAAGTTTTACCTCTTAACGTACAAAGGTGTCTAATGCGAAAGTTTGTGAGTTAGTGAGTTGTATGTTTGTTACTCCTTCACGCCGAAACGGCTAAACAGATTTGGATGAAATTTGGTATGTAGATAGGTGGATATCTAGAATAAAACATAGGCTAATTTTAATTCTGATATTCTTACGGGATAGGGATAAAATCTTGAAACAACAACCGCTGGTCTTAGAGTCATGAAATAAGACATGATTGTTTTTAATGTAACGTCAATGAAAACAAAGATTTAATTTCCGGGAATTCCCATGGGATTTTTTTAAAACCCCCGAAATTTCAATTCAGCTGCTGGATCTGATGATTTACGTGTGCGAAGGCGCGGGTAAATACTTGTACTTACATATAATGTTGTTTCAGATGTACTGGTATGCTTGGTACAGCAGATTGCGCCCGTGAGGCTTCAGGGGCACAGATTTTGCCACCCATCATCACAGCCAAGGTCACCACCAAGAAGAAGTTCAGCTTCAAGTACGGCCGGATCGACGTCGGTGCCAAAATGCCACTTGGAGACTGGTTGTATCCTGGTGAGGAAGAAATTCAGGTTTAGAACTTTGAGTTTTGAGTAAATCTATCAATTCAGATTGACACCTCGTAAGCTTGTTGACTAACCCTTATACTAATGTTAGTACATGGGCAACCGAGCTTTGCTCGGGCTAAAACTCGATAATAAGCGTTTTCCCAGAGATAAGACCAAGCTAAATCGATTGGTCATCCCGGAGCCGAGATTCTGATTATATTGATTTAGATTTCTGATAATGATTATTGTCACAAATTATAAAATCTTATTATGTATAAAATGTTATTTAATGTGTTTTGTGGCAATAAATGTTTTTCCTTTCTTTCTTTCTTATATATACACAAGAATTGCTCGTTTAAAGGTATTAGATAAACGTTTGTCGATATATCTACGCATAATATATGTATTCAGTATAAAATATTCTAATTTGGCAAAAACATAAAATAGATAATGAGACCTCTTCTAAGTTCTTACAATATTATGAACCCTGGTCCTGGTAGCGTATAGCAGCAGTTGTTTAAGTTCTAAATGTTGTAATATTTTCAAACCATACTAATATTATAAATGCGAAAGTGTGTGTGTTTGTATATTGTCCGTCTTTCAAGTCGAAACGGAGCTATGGATCCAGAGCCATGGGCCAAAGAGTGACATAGGCTACTTTTTATCCCGGAAAAATGCACAGTTCCCGAGGGAACAGTGCGCAAATGCTAGTATTACAATAAATAAAATAGAACTATGTTTAATTTTCCTGTACCTAATTTAGTTTTATAATTTTATCTGTCCCTTACTTCTTCACGCTTAACCCGTTGAACCGATTCGATTTCTTTTGATTTTGGCTCGATTCCTGACCTATGGGGGAACTGTCTAACAGTGGATACGCCTATGGCTGATATGGTGATGATGGCCAGAGACTTTGATACACTACAGAACCAAGCTGTTTACGTTTTATATAATTTATTTGACCATTCCAGAGATACTTCTAGAGCCCCGTGACAACGAGTACGGCGTGAACAACTACGCGTCAGGTGTCATCCGTATCGCCTGCCTCAAGGGTAACAAGCAGTACTCCAAGATGCTGTATGGAGGACCCATCGGCTGTGAATCGGAGCCCTATAGGTACCTGACCCTAGTTCATCATCATCATCATCATCATATCAGCAACAGGACGTCCACTGTTGGACATATGCCTGCCCCATAGACCTCCAGTTGCCTTAGGGTGCCACATCCCAAGCAGCACGCAAGCGTTGCCGACATCAAATATACAGCACTATTAGAACTTAGAGTTCTACTGGTGATCCATAAAGGTGTCAAGAAAAGATTATTTACTTATAAAAGTGATTAAACCGTTATTATACAGCTAAAGCTGTACTAAGTTTTTATAAAATACTCCGTGTAAACTTAAAGCTTTAAAACAGAATATTTGAACTCCACTTTAAAACCCTATGCATTTTTTGACACTTCAATCTAATGTTATCCTTCAAGCTGCATAGAGGCTGTATTTTGCATGTGATCACTTACTTACTACAGATATAAGTTATAAAATGGTATCACTTTATACTTGTTTCTGTATAATGGTATATTAAAACTACTTTCTAAAGCTTATTATTAATGCGTAACTGTACACTCTTGTCAGTGTAATAGTTTCATAACTTCTGTCAAATATGATTTTATAGAACTATAATAATAAATGAATTCTGTAATACAGCTTTAATCTGTATTACTGTAAGGCTGTATAATTTATTTGCTGAAAACTGATGTACAGCCTATATAATAAAAATATTATATTATAACGGCTATTAAAGGGTAAAAGCTGTGTAATGGAATCCAGAAAGTGCGTAGTAAAACCACGGAATCTATAATACTCTCCAGATATCTTTTACGCTGTATAAAATCTGTCGCCATTTTCGAACAAATAACAATAAAAGAAAATATGACTTCTTACATTATTTTGAGTATTGCTGAAGTTATAGTTATGATTTTCAGATAAATAAATCATAAGTGATACCTGTTGTACAGTATTATTTAACAATCTTATGATTCTAACCTCAAAACCATAAACTTACTTACTTGTTTTGGTAATATTCCTCGTGAATTCTTCAGTATTTCGCGGGCGCGTGAATATTTTTCCACAAAACTATGCACTATTTCCCAGTAAAAATAAATCGGCACGTTGAATCAACAATTATCACTACCTAAAGTCCAACATTTATTCTTGACTTATATAACTTCACAGTAAATTGGCGGCCCACCATTATCATAACTAAAAAGAATAAGCGGTTGTTTTCATAAATTTCACATTGTAATTCTCATAAAAAACCAATGGAGAACTATTATCTTTTTAAGAAACTTATAAGAGAATAACTATATGCCTATGGTTTTCTTCAACATCATACTACAGCTCTTCTACAGCTATAGTACAGCCTATTTTTTAGCTATACAGCAACTATACAGCTATAATAACGCATAAGGCTGTATAACAAGGGGCCCAATTTTTACTTATAGAGGTTGTATAAGCGCTTATACAGCCCTTGTACAGCCTCACTATATAGCCTGTGGAATACAATAAAACTAAAATACAGCTTCTATACAGCCTGTCGTGCTGCTTGGGATCTATCAGAATCGTATCGCATTTAGCTGGATGATTTTAGACTATACGCATCACAAGTTAAAGTGTGCTGTTACATGTTTTCAGCTATGCTATCGCAGGCTTTTATCTGCTAAAGGACACCAACACCGCAGTTGAAGTTGAAAACCGTTATGGATAGGTCAACTATAGACGTTATTGTCTTTACCTTGTATCATGCCCATTAGTAATCAGTAGCCTGTTAAGGCTACCCATATTAATGGGTTAACCCGCATTCACATTGATCTGTGTTGCTGTGTTGTGATACTCTCTGTCTCTCTCTCTCTCTCTCTCTCTCTCTCTCTCTCTCTCTCTCTCTCTATCGTCTATCTCTCTCTATCTCTCTCGTCACGATCACGACACATCACGACAGATAAAATGTGAATGCGGGTTTAGTTTATAGTAGGTAAGTACAGGATTTTTTAACACCCTGTACATTAAAAGTGAGAGAGTTGACATTGTGTGAGAAAAGAATAACAGTATTATGATTGGTTTTTTGGAGTCTTTTTGTATTTTTTATTTCAACTCCAAATTTGTTACTTTTACGGGTATCCCGTGAAACCATATCGAAAATACAAACTGAGACATGGATGCACAGAAAAACCAGAAAAAGAGACCAGCACTGGGAATCGAACCCAGGTCCTCAGCAATCCGTGCTGCTTGCTATAACCCCTACACCACTCATAATTTGATTGCTTAGTAGCGATATCACTTGTCTGGGTGAGCGGTTGGTTCCGAAAGAGTGTGACGTCTGTCGACGCTACATAGATGTCGCTAGTGCTGCTGCTTAAGTAGAAATAAGCAACCTGAGATATGTATGCATAGGAAAAATTCGTGTCTAGATTCCTGTCCAGCAGTGGTGTAGGGGTTATAGCACGCAGCACGGATTGCTGAGGACCTGGGTTCGATTCCCAGTGCTAGTCTCTTTTTCTGGTTTTTCTGTGCATCCATGTCTCAGTTTGTATTTTCGATAAGAATAACAGTTTTTTTTTGCAGGTCGATGCATTTGAAGACAAAAATTGGTTTTGATAATTGGAACGCAGCCTTCCACAACTATAGCTTGCTTTGGACACCAAGTAAGTTAAAACTAAGTTAAATAAATGCTTGTAAATAACCGTCCTTTTGGTTGTCGCCGCAGTCGGATGAGAACGCGAAAATTATTCAGTATTTTGTAGTATTTCAGTAAGTATTTTAGTATTGCAACATTTTTCACAACAATAATTGTTCAAAAATGATGCCTTATTGGTGTAGCAAAAGAAAAATTAAATACCAACAACTATAGGTACAGTCGAGGTTAAAAATATGTTCATACTTTACTACCTTGTCGCTGTCACTTGTGTTTGGTCTTTCTTATATAATTGTCAGGAGGTATTATAGTGACAAGGTAAAGATATCTTTGACCAACTTAACATTTATAACAGAAGCTATCCTTCATTATCTTAGTACCCTTAGTGTAAGTAAGTTTTCGGTTACAAAATACGGTCTCGGTCGCGTTCGCGTTAAAATCTCAATTTGTATGGAAACACGAACATCGCAAACGTTGCGCTAGAGGCGAACGCGATCGAGACGTATTTTGTAATCGAAAACTTACACTAAGGGCACATTACCACTACCATGAGTTTACAGTGACCGTACTCGATAGCGACGGCGTAAATTATTAGTAGAGGCGCTGTACAATTCTACATAGGTACAAATAATTTACGCCGTCGCTATAGAGTACGGTCACTGTAAACTCATGGTAGTGGTACAGCTTAACCAATCTCTTTGTCCTCAGCTGGTATATCAATGTACGTCGACGGCGAAGAGTACGGCACAGTGGGCTCCGACTTCTATTCGAGTGCGAAAGAGTACGATGTACCCGCAGCGCCCATGTGGCTCAAGGGTTCCGTAATGGCGCCTTTCGATAAACTGGTAAGGAAGGACATTGAACATGGAACTAACGTAAACGTACGAGTGCTTGTCACTGTCCCAGTAGATGGCATCTTTAATTGTATGTCATTAGCGACAGAGATGACAGCAGGGTTTTGTCTGTTGGGAATTAGCGTGTCGAGCATTCGTACGTTTACCTTACTGTGAGCTCAATATAGGTACGCTTAAAAAAAAAATAAAAAAATATCATGGGACACTTGACACATTGACCTAGTCCCGAATTAAGCAAAGCTTGTACTATGGATACGCAACGGGTAAACATACTTATATAGATAAATACATACTTAAATACATAGTAAATATCTAACCGAGAACAAACATTCGTATTATTCATACATACATTCGTAGTCAGGTTCTCTAACCATCCGCCATCCGGTCGTCTTTCGACTTATTACACTTGACTAAACGATTATTACTTATATTTGGCCTATAACCGTGTCCCAATGGTGGGCAAAGGGCTCTCCTCTTGACAATATGTGATAAAATATCCGTAGAACACAATATTTAGGTATTATACGTCTAGCCTCTGCCTTGAAGCTTGAAACACACAGAAAGCGGTGGCGGGGCGGTGCGGCGCGGCGCGGAGGCGGTACCGGTTGTAATATTCGAGCTAACATGAAAGAGGGCACACAGAATACCGCGCGGGAAATAAGCGTGGCACGGTAATCCGTGTGCCCTCTTCCACGTTGGCTCCAATATTACAACCGGTACCGCCTCCGCGCCGGAGCCAGTGTCCGCCGTCAGTGTGTTTCTAGCTTAAATCATAATTCAAACATTGTTTCCAGTTCTACGTGTCCCTGGGCCTGAACGTGGGTGGAGTGCGTGAGTTCAATGACACCAGCAGCAAGCCCTGGAAGAATTTTTCCAACAAGGGTATGCTGAACTTCTGGAACGCCCGCGACCAGTGGTTCCCGACCTGGTACGACGACACCAGTGCGCTGCAGGTTGACTACGTCAGGGTCTATGCCCTTTAGAATGTGAAAGACTAGAAAAATATTAAAATTGATCCTACAGACAGAATAATTCAAGTTAACAAGCTGGTTACCTAATGATTCGCCGACAATTTATTGATTGGCAGACCACGTTTCCCCGAGTAACGGCACGCTGATGAATTTGTACGCAGATGTATTGTTTCACAGACTAACGTTTCATAACTCAACTTTTAGTAGACTATTCAGTTGGCTTATAAGCCGAACAACTATTGACAGAAATTAGTTTAGCCGATTTAGTGATTACACTACACATTTTGCTCACATTTTTCTCGCTTCGCTCGCTCACCTCGTGCGTTGTTGAATACAATTCTACCTAACACTCCTCTTCGCTAACGCTCGTCATCGCACCTAACTACATCTTGATGCCTGTGATAACTCTGCGCTTGTCGTGTTTCGGCGAACAGTTGTTCGGTTAACTGAAACAATTACCAAACAAACAATCGACTAACCGTAAATATGCATATCGCTATTCTTCCTACCGACTACTCGGTGAAACGAATAATAGGTGTCACGAAATTATACCAAACGTTGCTCGGCCAAAAGAAAAATCTGCTAATAGTTGTCTGCGAAACGAAAATCTGCGTAATTGAACTTGGCGAAACGACAGGTCACCTAAGCTACTTTGTAAGGATTAATCGAGCCGAACGCGATGGGTTTGAGTTACGGCGCCAAAGCTGTTGATTATTTTCATCCAGATTTTTACTGGTATCACAAACATAGGTATTTTTTACAAGCTTTTTATAACTTGTTATGTTTTAATTGGATTATGTTTGGGTCAATTTTTTTGACCCACTTTCAGTGGTCGGTTGACTTGTAATTTGGCACTCATAATGTAGTTTGGATGATGATGAAAATACAGTCAACAAAAAGTACAGTCAGCAAAAAAAAGCTTACATCAAAAATGTTTTTTTATAAGAGAAAGTAATTTAATAAACAATCAAAAACTCGACTGCGTTATGATATTTCTTTGAAAATGGCAAATAAAAACACATGACTTGAATATATTTTTGTGATTTCTTTTTAAATCCCTTGCAAGACAAATAAATGCTCCTAATTAAAATAAGAATATTGAAATATGCTTAATTTTGTACTTCCTCAAAGATAATATTTTATGATTTTAATAAAAATACTCAAATATACAAATCTTTTTACAATTTAATTTAGTTAATGCATGTAAGTTATAATAGTAATAAAGGGTTTTTTTACCATATTGAAAATACAAACTGAGACATGGATGCACAGAACAACGAGAAAAAGAGACCAGCACTGGGAATCGAACCCTAGGTCCTCAGAATTCTGTGCTGCGTGCCATACCCCTACACTACCACTGGACAGGAGTACAGACACGAATTTCTTCTATGCACACATTAAGCAGCAGCAAAAAAGTAACAAATTTGGAGTTGACAATAAATACAAAAAGACTCCAAATAACTCAATCATAGTTTTTTTTACCTGCAATGTTTACTTTAAATAAAACACTCTTAGTTTTTTTATATCTTATTTATACTTATACAATTGTATGCTGGCAAGAATAAAATCACACACACTTCTTATGAACCCTTCGTGTTAGTTTATTGTTATAATAACAAAGGCCTCAAATCCTAGTCAGTGTCAAATATTAGAACCTTAGGCCGATTGTAGACGTCTGTTGTTTTCACCGGACAACGAACCGTTTTTTGTGGTGTTGTATAGCTTCGTCGCCGGACAAGTGTCCGGTGCATGTACACACATTCATTGTAAGCCAATAGGCTGAATGAGGGATATCGTTTTTTGTCTCACTAGATGGCGCACTGTTGCGTGAGGTTTTTAAGTATGGCTTTCAGTCTGTTATTACGGGTGTGAAAACAAAGTTTAGATTAAAATCATATTTAATACACCTTAAAACCGTACCATTAAAATATCGAGCATGCCACAGTGTTGCACAGTCCCCGTTTTGTTCGGAAAAAAGGGAGGACAAAGGTTTCCGAAAGCCAAACTGTTTCAAAAGACAGACATTCATTGCCCCGGAACGCATATTTGCCATAATTAATTTCAGATATTGCAAAATATTCACAAAATTATTCTAATTATAAATAAACCCGCGTAGCTCACCCAAAAACTATGAGATTTGACATTTCGGAGACCTCACGCTACACTAGCGCCTCTAGCGGCGAATTCATACGCGATAGCCCTCATTGAGTAGCGACTACGAACCAAAAGACGCTGCACTGGCAGACCTCTTGCCAGGTGGACCGACGACATCGCCAGATTTGCGAGCGTCCAAAAGCAAGTTTTTCATGGTGGCGTTCTAAGACATTTTGCTCACTAGTAGATGTTTTCTGGTTGATGCCGTTGATGGAGAATAGAGACGTAAAACGGGTTTCAGAATTTTGTGATGTCAAAACGTAACCACGAGTACAAGTCTCTGATAATTCAAATTCAAAATAAAAAAATATTTAATTCGGACTATTGTACATTTGGCACACATCATCCATAGGTGTTAGTATATAAAAGTCAATACTTAGGGGCTGTTTCAATTCATTAGTGTTACCGTCAGTTAGCACTAATCAATGGATGGCGAAACAGCCCCTTAGACTAGTGTTAATGAGGGATATCGCGTATAAATTCGCCGCTAGAGGCGCTAGTGTAGCGTGAGGTCTCCGAAATGTCGAATCTCATAGTTTTTGGGTGAGTGACGCGGGTTTATAATTTATAATTAGAATGATTTTGTGAATATTTTGCATTACCTGAAATTAATTATGGCAATTATGCGTTCCGGGGCAATGAATGTCTGTGTTTTGAGACAGTTTTGTCTTTCGGAAACTTTTTTCCTCCCTTTTTTTTCGAACAAAATGGAACTACGCAACACTGTGGTTGCTCGATATTTTTGTGGTACGGTTTTAAGGTGTATTAAATATGATTTTAATCTAAACTTTGTTTTCACGCCCGTAATAACAGACTTTGAAAGCCACACTGAAAAACCTCACGCAACAGTGGCGCCATCTAAAAAGACAAAAAAAACGATAGCCCTCATTACAGAAGTCACACAACCATGTCACTTGAGTATTACAAATGATCCGTAATCGATCAGTCTTTTGGAGATACTATATAATACTTTTTTAGGGTTCCGTAGCCAAAATGGCAAAAATGGAACCCTTATAGTTTCGCCATGTCTGTCTATCTGCGGCTTTGCTCAGGGACTATCAATGCTAGGAAGCTGTAATTTTGCACGGATATATATATAAACTATGCCGACAAAATGGTACAATAAAAAATATTTTTTGGAGTAACTCCCATAGACGTAAAGTGGGGGTGTTTTTTGTTTCTTATCCAACCTTGTAGTGTGGGGTACCGTTTTTCTTGTAGATCTTTTAAAACTATTAGGGGGTTGCTAAAACGATTTTTAGATTCAGTGATTTGTTTTGCACAGTATTCAACTTGAAAGTGCAAATTTTCATTAAATCGAGCGTCCCCCCCCCCCTTCTAAAATCTAAACCGGTGGGTGGAAAAATTTGAAAAAATTCAGGATGGTAGTAAGTATATCAAACTTACAAGGAAAACTATAACGGTTAAGTTTTCTTGAGAAGTATTAGTACTTTAAGAGTAAATAGCAGCCTAAGTTATAAAATATACCTAAACTTGGAATATTCCGTACAAAATACGAAATCCTTAGAAAAATATTACTTAATTTTTTCGTAATGGCTACGGAACCCTATTTCGGGCGTGTCCGACATGCTCTTGGCCGGTTTTTTCAATCTTACTTTTTACTTACAACTAGCTTTACTTATCTAACAAGCAAGTAAACTTGACAGGATCATATATCTTATGCTATCTTATCCTATCCTAAAAATATAATAAATGAGATAGTTTGTGTTAATGGTTTGAATGCTTAGATGTTTCGATTAAAACCAGAGATCGGACAAATGTGCGCCATTACTCGCAATAATATGGACATGACTCCAAACCAAAGATTAATTACCTAATTGATTTCTTACCTGTTATTTAATTTGTATACTTCAAGCAAGACAGTAATAAATAAATTAAACAAAATACTTCTTATTGTGTAGAGTTATGAAAGTAAATAAAAAGTAATTTTTCTAAATTTTTTGGTAAAGAAGACACTAAGAAGTCTGTGTTTCATTTGATTATTACTGTCTTGCGAAGTAAACAAATAAAATTACAGGTAATAAATCAATACGGAATATTAAGCAAAACTCTGCGCAGGGGCGACACTAAAGTAGAACAAACAAACCGTAAACAAAAAGCCATGACAACGTCAGTTCTCTTTATAGTTTGTCGCCATGACGGACCATGACATATTTATTAATTAGTAACAAAATAAAATGATTTTTGCATAGTAGTGCTATATAATGGCATCCTACGGACATTTAAAACATTCAAAAAACAGTTTACGGTTTGTGCTAGAGCTGTATTTTGATGGCAGAACATTGAAGTAATATTCCCTATTAATTAATCTTTGGAGTCATGTCCATATTATTGCGAGTAATGACGCACATTTCTCCGATCTCTGAAAAACACTGCAGCCATAGGTTAGAATTTCGACAAATGTAAAACTTGGTTATCATTGAATTGAAGCACAGTTCAAGGGTTATTTTTCCTTTCCATGGATAGTATAAATCTTCCCAGGTGAATTTTTCGCTTCGAGCCCTTATCTTTAAAATAAAGGCCATTGTCTCTGTTATCGCAAAGCCGCTAGCTACCGAGTTAGCATGTGCCACTACAACATTCATATTGAACGTTTTCATATTGATACAAACGGTATCGTCATAGTATTAAGGTTCAAATTTAATGTCACTGATATTCTAGATATTACGTTTTGGTAGTGTAGGACGATAGACCACCCCGAGGCAATACGGCACTCATATATATATTTTTTCCATATTAACAGTTTTTCAATATGAATGTTGCAGTGGCACGTGCTAACTCGGTAGCTAGCGGCTTTGCGATAGTAGAGACAATGGCCTTTGTTTGAAAGATAAGGGCTCGAAGCGAAATATTCACCTGGGAAGATTTATACTAGAATAGATAACGAGCCTATTTTTATTCTACCTCTGGAGCAAAGCCGCGGGTGTAAGCTAGTCACTACCTATACCTTATTTGGAATAACAATCATAACTAACAGTTAACTTCCTTTTTCTCTTGTTCTTCTAACTTCCGTTTTAAGTTCTATTATAAAGCGTAAACTTTGACAGAGTCGATCTTCAAATTGGCATCGTGCCAGGAAGGTAACCAGGTATCCTTGGCCTGCCAGAACTTGAGGACAGCTTTGCTGCCGCGGTTCTTCCATGGCTTGTCCGAGGAGTCAGCGAAGTCGTGGACCCCGCCGACCCTAAGGCCCAGCGAAATATAGAACTGAAATAAAAAAAATAACAAAATTAAAAAAAACGACCGGTGTAATTGATTTCAGAATAAAAATCGACTAAGCCGTATTCACCCTTTAGGGTTAGTTTTTACTTGAAATTCTGCAATTTTGCATTCTGGGACCAAACTGGAAGTTTGTACCCAAAAAAACTAACAAAAATAACCTTGTTAGTCCTCAGCTACTCGAGTATTAATGTCATTATAAGTATGAATTACCAGGAATTGGGAAGCGTAGTATCATTGCCAATTTACCCGAAAAGAAACACAAGATATACCAATTCCAGAACTTCACAATTCTTTATTTACTGAAACTTATTACACAAAAGATTTGTTGGCAATTCTCGCCCTGAGAACTGCCGGTGGGTTGAATTTGATTAGATGTGCGTGCGCACCCTGCGCCGCTGACGTTGATACTTAGACCAAACCGCTGGCCTCGCGGGTTCGATGTGCAGGCCGCGCCTTGGTCGTCGCTGATGATGCCGATGTGAAGGCAGACCCTCTCCCAGCCCCTGGGATCGGTCTGGACAGCTGCCGCCTCCTGTAGCTAGCTGCCGCCGGTGTCTTGTGAAGGGTTGAGGTTATGAAGATGAAATTAAACTGCGATTACGTTCACCACTATATTATCGCGTTACTGATACCGTACAACTGTTTATATCTATAAATATGATTCAGATGATCTTAGATTACTTAATGACACGATTTGACACTGAGAGCTCCGCTCTGACCCCGAGACCGTTACCTACGTGCAACCTCTCTCAGTGACTTTGAATGACTCCCGGTCGAATGACTGACCGGTCCATTGACATACATAGGCTGTCAAAAACAATAAAAATGATTTAAGGGTCCATCACACATTCCCGTAAAGTGACTTCTACACGACCCGACCTACGATGTTACGTTTTGCGTAAACATTTCCTGCCAGGGCCAGGCGAAAGATGGACTGAACACTTGCAAGCACTATTGACTCTACTTACAATAATATTGACTTATGATCTACTGATAAACAGCTGACAACCTATGACACTTAGGTGTAGCACATGAATAAACGCTCTACCTATCCTGAAAATGTAGGTATACAATTGACTATGACTTATCCTAAGAGTTGAGTTATCCATACATTATACACATGAAATGAACAATATCCATTAGACTGAGGGTCTACATAATAATGCACAGATGATTATAAATTACAACAATATCAATTGGTGCCCTACCAATAAATAGAACAATATATGATTATGATTGACCTACATTATAGTCAATAGGCAATTTACACAGTTTGACTACTGGGCGTATGAGTTCGCCACCTTGAGTTTTTAATTTAACTGACCTGACAATCTGGTCAGTTCCCTTATACACTTCAATGACTCTACCACGCCTCCATTGTAATGGAGGTGAGTTCTCATCTTTAATGAGAACCAGATCATTCAGTTCGAGGTTATTGACTTGAGAATACCATTTATTACGCGCTTGTAAATTATTGAGATACTCAATATGCCACCTTGACCAGATTGATTGATACATTTTTTGAATAACCTGAAAACGTGATAACCTCGACGTCTTAGTGTCCTTCCAATGTGGTTCCGGTAGAGCTACTAATGGTTGACCAATGAGAAAGTGCCCCGGTGTGAGCACTTCGAGATCTGACGGATCCTCACTCATAGGAACTAACGGCCTTGAATTCAATATGGACTCTATTTTTGAAAATAGAGTTGATAGTTCCTCAAACGTGAAGATAGTGTCTCCAGCCTCTCGTTTGAGTAAAAGCTTGGCATGCTTGACAGCTGACTCTACCAAACCAGACATGTGAGGAGCTCCTGCTGGGTTGAATTCCCAGCGAATATTTTGACGAGCAAATTCCCCTTGAGTACAGTCTCATTATTGACCAGAAACTGATTGACATCACGCAGGTAAGAATTAGAGCCAACAAAATTAGTACCTCGATCCGATCGGACGAGTGAAGGCAGCCCTCGTCGGCTGACAAACCTGGTGAACGACGCGATGAATGCCTCGATCGTCAATGCTGAAACCACCTCGAGATGAACCGCCTTGGTTCCTAAACAGACAAACACACATAGGTAAGCTTTGACTGATTTAGCATTCCTTAATAAACTACTCTTAACTAAATATGGGCCTGCGAAGTCTGTCGCAACGCCTGAGAAAGGCCGTGCTGCCGTGACTCGGTCAGCCGGTAAATCTGCCATGAATGGCGGTTGAACCGATGAATTGAATCTGAAACAAACTAAACATTTCCTGATAACCCTTGAAACTTGACGTCGGAGTGACGGAAACCAATATTCCCTCCGGATTATAGCAATGAGCGCGTTCGTCGCTGCATGACAATATGACCTGTGATAGTATTCGATGAGTAACTGACCCCATTTATGATCCTTAGGTATGAGATATGGATGCTTTGCTCCATATGGTAGAGCTGATTTACGTAGTCGTCCGCCGACACGCAGCATGTTTTCGTCATCGACGAAAACGCTAAGCTTCTGCAATGATTTACAGACCAGCTTTCCTTGTTTGACCATAACAATTTCCTCCTTGAAAGCGTCTAATTGAACTTTACCTATCCAATGTTTAGTAGCTGCGCGAATCTCGTCCAATGACAGTGTAGACTGAAGATTCCTTTGCTCCCTCGGCAACTTGATATTTTTACAAAATCTAAGTATGAATGCACTGACATTGATTAGTTTGCTATATGAACTGACACGTGATAAGAGTGCGTCTTCCCACGACTCTACTGGCGTGACAAAATGAACTAATTTCTTGAAACCTGGTAACTCTTGAGGTATAGTGACTGGTAACTGTGGCCACTGGGATTCCTCCCGCATCAACCAATCAGGTGACCACCACAATTTAAATTGAATTAATTCCCTTGCGGACATTCCGCGTGAAGCGACATCTGACGGATTACGCTCTGATCTGACATGACGCCATGTGATGTGACGTTTGGACTGTTGAATGTCCTGTACCCTGTTACATTCAAATGTTTGTAACATGTGAGGTTTGGCCTTGAGCCATGACAAAACAATACTGCTATCTGACCAAGCATTGATAGTCTCTAACTGAACAGAGTCGTCGTACGAATCTGCGACGTGATTAAGCAGTTTGCATACCAGGTGAGCTGCGTTGAGTTCCAATTTTGGAATCGTCTGCTTGGTTTTATGTGACGCGACGCGTGATTTAGCAATGACTAAGCTGACCTTGACATGTCCTGACGCATCCACCGTCCGTAGATAGACGCTCGCCGCGTATCCCAGCTCCGAGGCGTCGCCGAAACCGTGCAATGAGTATGAAACGGCGCTCGGTAGTGAGACACACCGTTGAATCTGTAAATGAGACAAATGATTGAGATCCTGCGTAAGTTCGTCCCACTGATTGATTTGATTTTGATTGATCGGCTCGTCCCAGTTGAGCCCATCCGAGAATAATGACTGTAAGAATATTTTGAATCGAAATATGACTGGTGCGCAATAACCACACGGGTCGTACAAACGTGCGATTGTACTGAGCACGCTACGTTTCGTAGGAGGGTGACCAAGTGGCACGTTGATTTGATATGCCATTGAATCTGACACTGGATCCCATTGAACACCTAATACCTTGATGAAACTTTTATCCTCAGTATCAAATGAGTGTGGCAGCTCGCAATACTCCTCCGGTAAGTCACGCAATAGCTCCCTACTATTGGACGACCATTTACGTAACTCATAACCTGCGCTCCCGGTTAGCGCTATGAGCTCTTGCTTGAGCTGTTGAGCCTCTGCTACTGAGTCTGCTCCTGTGAGGATATCATCAACGAAGATATCTCGTCGCATGACGTGTGCTGCGTGTGAATTCGGATGCGACACCTCCCAATCGTCCGCTAGTAGCAACACCGTCCGTATAGCTATGAATGGACTTGACCTCAGCCCGTAGGTATTAGTATTTAATTCATATACCTGAACATCGTGTGACGGATCCTCCCTCCAGAGGATTAATTGATATTTCCTATCATCTGGGTGAACAAATGTTTGACGAAACATCATTTTGATGTCAGTAGTGAATACCACTTGATGACGTCGAAAATTTAAAATGATTTTAGTGATATCATTTTGAAGAGGTTGCCCAGAGTGAAGGCATTGATTGAGTGACACACCTGTGGACGATCGCCCTGATCGTCGAATACAACTCTGATTTTATCTGGGCGGGAGAGAGGTACCGTGATGCGGTATGACAAAATGTTCTGAGTTAAATTGAAAGTTCGATTTTGACATATGACCGAGAGTTTCATACTCTCTCATGAAATCTTTTATACTTGGAGGCGAAAGTGCGTCCTTAGCCATTTTCTCTCCAAAGCTCGCAACCTTTTCATTGCAAGCGACCTTGATTCGCCTAATGATGACCGTGTTGAAAGTAACGGTAACCTGACTATGTATTTGCCCGTCAGGCAGACGTTGAGTAGTAGAAATGTACAACCTTTCGCATTCCATGTGATCTGGATGAACTGTAGGCTTCGAAGGCGGCTCCTCGACCTTCCAAAACCGCTCGAGCACCTCCTCGAGTCTAGTGGCGTGCAGGCCGTAGTCCTCCACGGACGTACCCGCTGACTGTGATGACGTCACCGCTGACTGGTGAGTCGAGGTCAATGAACCCATGAATGACATCCCAAAGCATGTCCCGTAGGCTGCTATTCCTGGAACGTGAGTGGAAATCTTTGAACCATCGAGTACATAATTTAATATGTCAGTACCTAAAATGATGTCCACATCTGAGGCTTTGTCAAACTTGCCATCAGCTAATATGATATGTGACAACCGTAATTGATCTTTGAGCTGAGTGTCATATGATGGAATGTTTCCCGTTAGTGAATACATGACTGAAGCTATTGTACTAATGATGGGTACCTGTTTACCTACAGGTTTGATTATTAATTTGACTATTGAACCAGGTACCTTTACCCTTTGCTGACCAATTCCCATAAATATTATTACCATTAGACTGTTGGTGTAATTTAACCTTTGAACTATTGACTGTTTAATTACTGAGACACTCGCCCCGGTGTCGAGTAAGGCCCTAACCTTAAAATAATTGCCATCACCTGATTTCACCATTACTACCGCTGTGGGACAAATGGTGACTGGTAATGACTGTGTCACCCAACAGTGGTAGCATCTCATTGAGGAGATGGTGGTGATTGTGGAGGAATGGGGCTGACCCGCTGCCCATACCTCAGTGCCTGATACTCAGACTGAGCCCACTGTGCCCTTGCCCCTACCGGAGGCCTTGGCCGGTAAGCTGCCATCGCCTGAGCTGATGGAGCTTCCTGGTACAGTGGTTGAGTCACTGGTACATCTGAGTGGCCGCCCTGGCTCGGTTGAGGTGCACACACAAGTGGGTAGCCACCCTGGCCCACGCCTTGTGCATGATGCTGGGGTTGCCTGCCCGGTGACTGACGCTTGGGCGATTGCCTACCGTGACCTGATGTTGACACCACAGGTTGGTCCCTTTCAGGTGATTCCCTAGCCTTAGGAGCTGCCCCTGCATTACAAATGAGTGAGTTGTGCTCAGGAGACTTGCAGTGCAGACACCAATTCCGTTGACTGCAGTCCCTAGCATAGTGCAACCTCAAGCACTTAAAAACAGTGACCACTACGTTTCGCCCACGCCTTGCGTGCTATTGGTGAAATACTTAGAAACACTGCGCATCTATATAATGAGTGGTCACCGCTACAAAATGAACATGATGAAATAGAATTCACCTGATGAACTTGACGCACTCCGCGTGCTGGCCTGCCACGTGCCTCCGAGGTGGACGCACCCTGCCGTCCTCGTCGTGGTGGTGGCCGGTGGTAGCTTCTCCTGAAGCCGCTTCTGGTGCTGGTGACACGGCGAGTTGCACCCTGCATTGCTCGTCGAGTACCTCGAGCAGTTGCTGAACACTGGGTAGAACCTGATGACACGTCCCATACCGCTGTTCGAATGCTGACCTGATCAATGTTGGCAGCTTCTGTATGATTAAAAACACAATTAAATATGACCATTCGTTAATTGGTTGTTTGAGCTTTTCCAATGCCTGAATAGACTCTCGGAGAGGATCATAGAAATCTGACCTTAACCTCTCATTGTTTAATGACCGGAGGTTGGTGATCTGTGACAAGTATGTATCTACCAGCATCCCTGTGGTCTGATACCTATCTGTGAGCAATTTCAGTGCCACTGAATAATTTTTGACCATCCATCGGTAGCTGACGTACGAACGCGACAGGCCTCACCTGACAGTGATGCTCGCGCAAATAAAAAAATGCTTCTCCGAATCTGAAAATGTCCGCGTGAATGGACCAAGGATTGAAAGAGATCAAAAAATGACATCCACTCCATTGGCCTGCCGCTAAACTTAGGCAGTTCAATGGAAGGCAACTTTGCCATTACCTGGCTATGATGACGTATCCTAGGCGTCTGCGGACCCCCGCGCTCGATGCTGCTCCAACTTGACAAGTAACTTATTGATTTCACTGAACTGTGCGTGAATTTGTTCCATTTCTCCCTCAGGAATCTCCTCTGACGAAAGACCAAGCAACGCCTCATATGCTAGTACGAACTGATTATAATATGAACCGAAATTACGTTTAGCTACTGCCACCGCTGATGTACCTTGGGCTTCGCTTATTGTACTGGCAAAATCTGTCAGCATGCGATATTTCGACATAAATTGAATCTTGGCATGAATTTTAGGAGGCATATTGACTTAAATGAATGAACTACTTGATGTGTTTAAATCAAGTAAATAACCTCTTAATTCAATGACGAACGATAAATGCTTAAACTGAATAACAATAGTCACACCCTGTGAGCTACACTTATATTAAACTACCTACCTAAAGTTACCTTTAACAACAATCGACGCGCACAACAATAAATCTCACTGTTTGATCAAATTAAACACAACTGTATTTAAACTTAAACCTCACTAAAACAACATTCGCTTACTTATGCCGTAATGATTAACTGATAACGTGATAATGATAAGGTTATTGATTTCAGATAACGATTGTTGATTATGTTGATAAAAATGACATTTGCCACAAATGAACGAATGAATGAGTCAGTTATGCGCTCATCTGACCATAGATAATGCAACTCGCAAGTCGTCGAATTGATCGGATGAAGTGAATGACAATTTATAAAAAAACACTTAAAGTCTTTGAATGAATGAATGAGAATGAGATTGACTTGCCGAATTCGTCCCGTTCTCCGATGATTTGTGTGATGACTTGCTTGCTTGTTTGCTACTCGCAACAAGATGGCGGCGAAATTTCTTCCAATGAATATTTCGAGTGTCAATACCTATTGCACTATTTAGACCGCACTTTCACTCACTGCGAAAATGACTTAACGCGCACTGAATTTAAAGTCTTAATATTAATTAATATGATATAATAATAATACGATGTGAAGTATGCGCGCGCGGCGCCCGCCGTGCTGAGATGATAATGAAGTACACGCGCCCTGCGACGTACGTTATCGTGCTGATTCTTCTCTAACGTTCTTCTAACGTTCTGCTCCCGTCATGGTTCCACAAAAATGTTGGCAATTCTCGCCCTGAGAACTGCCGGTGGGTTGAATTTGATTGATGTGTGCGTGCGCACCCTGCGCCGCTGACGTATACTTAGACCAAACCGCTGGCTCTCGCGGGTTCGATGTGCAGGCCGCGCCTTGGTCGTCGCTGATGATGCCGATGTGAAGGCAGACCTCTCCCAAGCCCCTGGGATCGGTCTGGACAGCTGCCGCTCCTGTAGCTAGCTGCCGCCGGTGTCTTTTGAAGGGTTGAGGTTATGACGATGAAATTAAACTGCGATTACGTTCACCACTATATTATCGCGTTACTGATACCGTACAACTGTTTATATCTATAAATATGATTCAGATGATCTTAGATTACTTAATGACACGATTTGACACTGAGAGCTCCGCTCTGACCCCGAGACGCTATAGACGTTCCAACCTCTCTCAGTGCTTTGAATGACTCCTCGGTCGAATGACTGACCCGGTCCATTGACATACATAGGCTGTCAAAAAACAATATGATTTAAGGGGTCCATCACACATTCCCGTAAAGTGACTTCTACACGACCCGACCTACGATGTTACGTTTTGCGTAAACAAGATTACACCACAAAAAAAATCTGTCATTGATATGGACCTCCCCAAAGTAATACCTGAATCAATCATTCTTACCAATTGATCCAAAGGTGCCATGACGCTGGTTCCTCTCAGCCAATTTCCAGCATGAGGCACGGCGGCGGACCGCGCGATGGAGTAAAAACCCTCGCCAGGGTCTACGGTGCCGTACTGCTCTCCGTCAACCAGGAGGACCAAACCATCTGCAGAATATGAAAATAAGTTATCGGGAACTGGTTGATTTACCATGGTATTTACCTAACCAACTATCGTTACCTACTCTGAGAATTTTGCTGATTCATCAACATACCGAGATTCATCATCATCATCATCAGCCATAGGACGTCCACTGTTGGACATAGAGCTCCACCATAGACCTCTAGCTGTTTCGGTTGGAAGCGGCCTGTATCCACCGTGAGCTGGCTTTAACCAGGTCATCCATCCATCTCGTTGGTGGGCGTCCTACGCTTTGCTTGCCGATTCGCGATCTCCATTCGAAAACTTTTCGGCCCTAACGGCCATCTGTTCTCCGTGCTATATAGTTTGCCCATTGCCACTTCAACGAGCTAATCCGCTTAATAACTAAAATAATTTCTTTGCTCACCCGCGACCTTATGATAGCTAAGTTTATGCAAAATATACGTGTCATGCAGTTCCTACACCTCCACACTGTAAGAACACACAACAAACCCATCTATCACCACCACCACACTACACTGACGCGTTTCGAACTCAACCAGAGCTCATCTTCAGAGCAACACACCGTACATGATGCTTGTCAAGATGAGCTCTGGTTGTGTTCAAAACGCGTCAGTCTAGTGTAGTGTGGTGATAGATGGGTTTGTGTGATTTGTGTGTGTTCTTACAGTGTCGAGGTGGAGAAACTGCAAGAAAACGCATATTTTGCATAAAAATAGCTATCATAAGGTCGCGGGTGAGCAAAGATTTTTTTTTAGTTCATTGATAAGGACCTCCGCAAAGGAACGCCTAATTCAATAAGTTATCTAATCCGCTTACTTATGTCAATGACTGTGAGATAAGAAATATGATTACCTGGCTTCCAAATCATAGTGTAGTTATGGAATTCACTGCTCCAATTCTCGATACCGACTTTCTCGTTCATCAGCTGTGAGCGGAATGGGTCCGTGTCAGACAGCACTGGTCCACCGTACAGCTTCTTTGCAAACTCTGGGTTGCCCTTGACGAATGCCACTCTAATAAGACCTGATTCATATCGGCGATTTCCGTAGAAGTTATCACGAGGCTCTAGGTTGATTTCTGGATGGCATAGGGGGACACTTTAAAATTAGAAGGTTGATTGTTGTAAATGAAAGAACTAAGTATCACCAGATAATAAAACAGCATTACAGCAGTACTTATTTATACAGTACTTGGACAAAACGAAAAAAGGCTTTTTGGCTGTTTTTTTTATTCAACTGGATGGAAAACGAGCAAGTGGGTCTCCTGATGGTAAGAGATCATCACCGCCCATAGACACCTACAACGCGGGGATTACAGATGCGTTGCCAATTTAGAAGCCTAAGATGGAATACCTCAAGTGCCAGTATAATTTCACCTGCTGTCTTACTCTCCACGCCGAAACACAACAGTGCAAGCACTGCTGCTTCACAGAAGGATTAGCAAGCAAGATGGTGGTAGCAATCCGGGCGGAACTTGCACAAGGTCCTACCACCTGCAATAACTGCTGATTTTGCCATTTCACTAAACAAATTCAGGGGTTTGATGAAATTACTGTTTTTTTCTAGGTAAATGATAAAATCCCTTAGAGATTTATTCAAATCTCTTTTTTAGCCAATTTTTGGCGACATTTATAGATATTTATGCCCACTATTGTACGTACGTTTTATAAGGTTTTATTTTACAAGTATTTTAAATAAATTTGGGCTTGCAAGTTGCTTTTAGATGTACCTGGTACCAGCCAGCTACCAGCGGGCATTTTGGCTTTAACTTCAACTCTGCCAAATTTGAAGTTGAATTTGTTTTTAGTGGTGATTTTGCCTGTCATGATGGGGGGCAAAATGTCAGCGCCAGAGGCTTCTCTTTTGCACTGATCGCTGTCAATTTGGCCTGTGCATCTGAAATGGAGTTCTATACTTTAGTATGCTTAACGTGTTACAAAATAATAATAAAGCGAAAAATATTGTCAACCCTTGTAAGTTTTCATGTTTTACAACCGGAGTTAGATTGGTTATTTGGAGTCTTTTTGTATTTTTTATTTCAACTCCAAATTTTTTATTTTTACGGTCATCCCGTAAAACCATATCGAAAATACAAACTGAGACATGGATGAACAGAAAAACCAGAAAAAGCTCTCGATGAGAGCGAAACATAGATGTCGCTAGTGTTGCTGCTTAAGTAGCGTAGTAGAAGAAAAAAGCAACCTGAGATATGTGTGCATAGGAGAAATTCGTGTCTGTACTCCTGTCCAGTGGTAGTGTAGGGCTATGGCACGCAGCACGGAATGCAGAGGACCTGGGTTCGATTCCCAGCGCTGGTCTCTTTTTCTGGTTTTTCTGTGCATCCATGTCTCAGTTTGTATTTTCGAACCGGAGTTAGCATAATTTACTAAAGGAGTAATACCTTAGCCTATGAACCATATGATAAGTATATACCCTTAAGTGCATGGTTGCGTATGGTCGGCCACTAACTCCTATAATACAAATTTTTACTTAGCTTAGGAGTTAGAGGGTTAACTGTTGTGTGAACATGTACCTACAGCAAATTGTTTCCTACCACCATATTGTTATCTGTTTTATAAATATTTGTTGTTGTACTTTTTTTTTATATGCAATAAACTATTATCAATGACGACTGATTACCGTCTCACTTACATTTCAGTCAGATCTAGTGATTCTTGTAGGAAGCCTTTATGGTAAATATTTTCCAAAAGCTGAGGAGTAATCACAAGGTGGCCGTCTTTTAGCTCCATTGTCTCTTTCGGCATGTACACGTTGAATGGATAGTCCTGAGGAAGGACAATTTTTCCGATTAATTTATCAGTGATTATGTCACTTTTAGTTAAAATTGTAGCGACTTCTGTAGAACTGTAGAAACTTCAACATCTTGCATCGCACGATCTCCGATAAAATGAGTCTTTACCTTGGTGGGTCACTTGGTCTAGACTCTAGAGACATGAAATTTTACATGGATGTTTACTTACGTAAATGAAGACCAGTCTGAATTCAATTGAAATAACAGGTCAAATAATATAATGCAAGTGAACCCGCGGTGAACACTAATTAGTTAGGTATATCTTCGTAAGTACTTACTGGCTCATCCGGGAACTTGTTCTCAGCATCCCAGGAGCTTTGATCCTTTAACGTACTTTTATCGAATTCCTCGCTGAAGATGAGGGCACCCTTACAGATGGTGCCTTTACCTAGGACGACGGTCTTGGACGCTACGCATGGGTCTGGGTGTCCAGAGACATTGGGCTTGGGTGCAGGAGTGGGCTGTGCCGTTGGCTTGGGATTCTCGGGCTGATAGTTTGGGTTGTTGCCAACATCGACTTTTGTACCGTTTTCGTAGACAAATTCTGAAAAAGCATGTAAAATTTTATCATTAATCTGGATAGTGTATGAGTACAATAAGGACTAGTGACCCGGTAGAGATCTTTTTTGGGGTCACGTCGCGTGTTTTTAGTTTTTAAATTTTATATGAGATGCTTTATAGGAGATAAGGGCGTGCAGTCGGGAAAAGTTCATTATAGATGACTGGGAACGAACGGGGGAGCCAGACAGTGCCGGGTTCTCACCGGCTACAAGTCTGCACATGTCCAACTCTTTGGAGACCAGGTATAGGGTGCAGGAGAGGAGAACGGCTGAGAATCGGCTATTCTGCCGTTCTTTGGGGGAAGAAAATGTCCAGCAGTAGAAGTATTTTGGCAGACAATAGTGAAGATGATGATTATAAAGATTATAATTACAAAATAGGACGCAGGTGAACAAAACGGAGTAAAAATCAGTAAACCACAGAAGAGTGAGTTGAATATTTTTACGAAATCAATACTAATACCGATGCAGCACTTTTTCGATAGCGTCATAGTTGAATATTTGCATAATCTAACATGAAACTTACCAGTCACTGTCCACTCTCCATTATCCTGTCGATACCCCAGCCCGTCCTTGATGACGTACGTCCAGAAGTATATCTTGTCTCCAAGCTTCAGGTTCGCATTCCTGTCCCTAAAGGTCCACCGGCCTTCCTTGGCCTTGGTGATGTCCCGGGCCCACTCGCCTGCCTCCAGGCCGTCCATTTCTTCGTTAAGCTTACCATGGAAGGCGAAGAGAGAGAATCCATCGTCTGAAAATAATGTTTCTTCAAATTTCGTAAATCAAAAAATAGCCGTAGTGGCCCAGTAGCTCGCTTGCCTCTCGAGCAGAAGACCTTAGGTTCAAATACGGGCTCGCACCTCTGAGTTTTTCAAAATCATGTTTTGCAAAATTAATTTTGACATAAGTATGGTGAAAAAACTTCGTGAGCAAACCTTCACCAACCTGTGAAGAAAATGAATGGTGTGTATGAGGTTTTTCCACACTTTGCCGGCGTGGGGATTACGGCCTAAGCTCTCTTTCTGAGAGGAGGCCTGTGTCCAGCTGTTGATAGATAGTATAAAAACTGGTAGTAGGTACATGTATGATCCGATTAAAATTAACAAAAAATATCTTTGGAATTTGTTTACTCTTTTCTGTCATACAATTATTTCTCAGCCTTCATCTCAATTTGCCGGTGACTCGTCTTTTTTTATCAAACCCAAAGCAATTGGCTCACTACAAAATGATTACAGCAAGGTCTAAAAAACCGAGTTAGCCGGAGGCAACGACCTATTATAGACGCGCCGGTTAATACTCCCCGAGTACCGGTTTAGATGTTATGCAAATTTGTTATTTTGACTCAATACAGGCATTAATCCGTGCTTTTGGCCCCTGTGTGATCAGTTGCGTAAGTTTATGAGCATGAGAAGCATCTAAAACCGGCCAAGAGCATGTCGGACACGCCCAAAATAGGGTTCCGTAGCCATTACGAAAAAGATAAGTAATATTTTACTAAGGGTTCGTATTTTATACGGAATCTTACAAGTTTAGGTATATTTTATACTTTAGGCTGCTAAATAGCAAAAAGTAAATACTCTTAAACTACTAATAATTCTCAAGCAAACTTAGCCGTTATAGTTTTCCTTGTTTTATTTAAAAAAAAATCCAGCAAGTTGAATATTTTGCAAAGAAATTACTGAATCGAAAAATCGTTTTAGCAACCCCCTAATGATTTTAACTAGATAGAAGAAGATAGAAGACCTATCCAACGATACCCCACATACAAGGTTGGATGAGAAAAAAAAGGTACAGTAAAAAAAATTTTTTGTGAAATTTTTATTGTACCATTTTGTCGGCATAGTTTACGTACATATTCGTGCAAAATTAAAAACCCTAAAAATGGTTTATACTGGCTCATTCAGGAGACAAATGAGTAGGACTAACCCCTAGTAATTGATAGTATTGATAATTCATTGTAGTCTTCATTGCATTCTCATCATTGTGTTATACCTACGCAATGAAATCTATCACCTCTTCGGAATAACGCACAGGTTATGTGCCCAAGAATAATATTCGACCATACGTAAACTGACCAAGGAGTGTGGAGGGCTCCTTAGAAACTTACAAAGTTCGACAAAGCTTTTAAGCTCAAGCACGCAAGTATAATTATGTTCAAGTAATCTGGTGTGTTTCTATACTAAGTGTTGGTACGTAAAAGTGGCAAGATGGATATTTTATGGATTTTGATCTTAGTCCAACCAACAACTGGTTATACTCGTAGTATAATGGTAGAATACTAGTATTTTGAATAATCTGTATTGTGTTATCCCAGTCAAGTAGGTTTGAAGATTTAGGGCCTGTTTCACCACTTGTCGACTGACTTTAAGTGACGGATACCTGTCAATGATGCCGTCTCTGTTTGTTTTGTCCGAATAAACAAAGACGGCATCACTTTTATCTGCCACTTAAAGTTAGTCGACAAGTGGTGGAACAGGTCCTTATATTAAGGTTACTTATGACAGTAGATAATCATAATCTACCATATTAAATAGTACCTACCTGATTCACTACTATTAAAATGTGGCCTGCCTGACAGTATTTTGTGAACACACTCGAACCAACTGAATCGTGACCCACTGTGGAACCTTTTTATAGAAAAAGTCATAGCGACATTGCATTGCTTGACAAGAGAATTTATAATGACACTTACTGTGAGAACATTCTACAGTGGGTCAGGAATCAAATGGTTCGACTGTACATTAAATATTTTAGTTAGTTCTACAAAATGAAAACAAAAATATTATAATTCGGCAGTGAAATTTTGGTGGTCATTTATTAGTTTTGGTGGTAAAATTTGTAATGTTTAGTGGTCAGTTAAAAAAATACAGTTTCAAAAAAGTTTGCCACTACAAAAACAAGTACTTACAAAGCAGAGTTAAATGAACTGCGCAAGACATTAAATGCACAGACCGACTACGGCTGAGTAATAAAAAAAACGACTCAACTTCTTAAGAGAAACGTCTTGATAAAATAATAAGGCCTCCAAACAGGAAAATGATAATTTAATTGCACTGATGTTTGTATCGTTTTCTTAACATCTACGTCGCATGTCTTGAGGTCACATTACACGCTATTATATGTTTTGCGAGTAACTCAAAGCGATAAGTGATAGGAAAAACTATTAACTAGATATTTATATCACATTTATACTGTGTTGTTCACGTCTTTCTTAATGTACAAACGAACCATTTGATTTCGGACCCACCGTAGAACTTTCTTACAGTGTCATAATCAACTCCCTTCTGAAGCAATGCGATGTCAATATCACTATAATTTTTTTAACCGACTTCAAAAAAAGGTTATCAATTCGGTAGTATTTTTTTATGTTTGTTACCTCAGAACTCCGTCATTTATGAACCGACTTGAAAATTTTTTTTGTAGATCGTTTAGGAATGAATACCTTCAATTAGGTCCCCGTAAGCACTCAGACTACTCAAAGCAGAAATCGAGGGAACTCCTTAAATATTATAGGGACACCTATGGTAATTTGGATATATTTAGTAGCAATTCGTGCATTTGCTCTTGAAAATCATCATTTGGTGATGTGGAACTGATGATGAAGATCACATTAGACCAACAGAGCTACTACTCAATAACAAGTACCTCACGGGTTGAATTTCAATTACTTTAACACACTTGCTAAGCAATCTATGCTCATCGTAATACACATGGTGAAATGGAACGGCTGGTGAAGCAGCAGCACTCCTCAATAACGAACGTCTCTGCACCGGAAAACGCAATCTTTCGAAAAAGGCTACGACCAGTTGACATTAAACTATTGTATCTTAGATAATTTACACTAAAAAGCGTGAAAAAAAAATATAACAAAAAATTGAACCGACTACAAAAAACCATGAAAATATTTTTTCTACCAGTATGAAGTCGGTGCGGTGCCTCAGCACGAGCCAGCAGGAGTGATTGAAGCCCAATATATAGTATGCAGGTGAGGTAGACGACTATAGGTCCACGCCTGCTGGCTCGTGCTGAGGCACCGAATTTGGGAACACCCAAATTCTCCGAAATATTTAATTGCGAATTTGCTAATTCCGATTTTCACAATTCCTAAGATATATAATTCCGATTAATTAAAAACATGAAATTCATTTTTCCGAATTTCATAATATCGTTTTTTTTAATATCCGATTTTTGGGTCACATTCAGTTGGTTCGATAGTACAAACTACTTGTCTTCAGCCGTGATGTCGTAGTGGTTTGACCTATGGCCTCTCAAGCAGAGGATCGTAAGTTCAAATCCAGGCTTTTGAAATTTTTAGCGAGCTAGTAAGGTTACCATGACTTATATAATTAGTACTATAACATCTGTTACAATAAGTATGGTAAAGTAATACAAGCGACCCAATTGTCGACACCTAGTCGACACTTGTCGACACTTAGTCAACACTAGAATTTTTACACGTTCCTTGGGTAAAATATACTCCCTGTACCTACTTTGTTACTTGCTGATTATATTTTATTTATTTATTAGGACCTTCAACAACAAGTACACTTTTTCATATGTTTACAAGATATCCGTTTAGTATATAGTTTTGAATTAACACGTAGGTGCGTTTCGTATTCATCTATTTCAGACCTTTAAAACAAAGCATACATTTTATACATATATTTATTTATTTGGTTTCTGGGATCTCAGAAATAGCTCTTGATTTTGATGAAGTTTCCTGTGGGAATTTAAGGGGAACAATTAAATTAGCTTCGTATTTTCTTTTGAAAAAAACGTGTTATCGATATTTGTCCCGAGCCAGGCTCGGTCACCCAAGTACCTACTAGATAGAAAAATGCCTAGGTAGGTATGTTCGTATCTGCGCAGACGACAATTCATTAATTCAAGGTTTGTTTGTATATTTGCTTGACAGGTTGTTACTGAAGCAACTCAAGTCGTGGCCCTAATTTCCTTTTGACTATTTATTATTTTTTAGTATTATTTTGATACTAGCTTTTGCTCGCAACTCCATCCGCGTAAAATTCCTTTACCGCTAATACCGCTATCCCGCGGGAACCATGCAATTTTTCGGGATAAAAATATCCTATGTCTTCCCCCGGGACTCAAACTATTTGTATACTGAATTTCATCTTAATCGCTTCAGCGGTTTAGGCCTGCAAAGGTAATAAACAAACAGACTTACAAACTTTCGCATTTTCAATTTTTGTGGGATTGTCAAGTGTAAGGCCCGCAAAAAAGAAAAGTTAAATCATTTTTAAAAGCCCTTTTTTGATACAAGCTTATTTTATTGTTTGTAATATTTATTGACTGCATTTGCATTGAAATCTACATAACACATACCCTGTAACAAATTTTAATTCAGTACACAAGAAGTGGTCAAAGTAATTCGAACACAAGAAGTAGTTAAAGTAATTGGAAGACAATATACACATACATACGAAAATTGCAAGTTAAAACGAAAGTTTGTAAAATTAACCAAATAGAATTGTGAATAAATTACTATCACTGGGACCATTATCAAACAATCCCTTTAAAAAGATAACTAACAGATCTGACCACAACTAAAAAAAAATATCGTTGAACATATAACAAATACATACAGACGAACATAAAACCTCCTTATTGAAATGGATGTCCAGTCCACCGATGGATGTTTTTAAAGCTGATTATGATGATGATTGAAATGAGTAATATCTCAAAAACGTGGAAACCCATTTTGATGAAACATGTCTAAGAACCATCGCTGGAAAACCTGATTTCAAATAAAAAACCGCATTCTAATCGGTCTACCCGCCGAAAGCTATGTCACCATCAGACACACAGACACACCAAGCGGTTAAACTTATTACACCCTCTTTTTGCGTCGGGGTTAAAAATAACAGTTACCTGGTACAGTCACCCTCAGCCCCTAGGATATATAGCTTCCAACTTCGCAGGTGGCACTATGTACTGCGCCGCGCGAGGCTGCGCATGGCACGCTGCGATCGCGATTAAAAAACAAACGAGCGTCGCTTCCATCATGGCGTCTGATTTGTGGCACTGATGGACGCAGACTGGCAGTCGATATGCGTGTACGCATAGTGCCTAAAACGCTTGGAACTGGCGATTTTCTAAACAAATTAAGAAAAAAAGAAGAAAATAAATGGGGCCTATTGAAAGCACGCCAATTATTAGGAATATAATTTGAAATTCTAATACTAATTTTAACAGGTAGTCGGAAATTAAATTCCAGAGAATTTTGCAGATATACAGATTTTACAACCATTTTCGTAGTGTATTTTTCTTTGTCGTTTGAAGTCGTTTTTTTTGAAAAACTACATTTTATATAAAAGATTGTATTACTTACTGTTCTGTTCTTTTTATAGACTGCACTTTTATTATTATCATCCAGAATGTCTTACCCAATTTAAGTCAATCCCGCCATTAAAAGTGTGGAAAATTCTACTTGCGGGATTTGATCTTGATATACAAAAAAAAAACTTGTAAAAAAGAAAAGTACGTACATAACTGCGATCAGTCCGATGAAATCATGATCACTGTGTGGTAACTTTTACGTCTTTTTTACACAATCGGTAGGTACATTTCTTGCACTTTAACCACACTGTTGGTAATTGTAAGACGTCATGACTGTTAATTCGTAGATTCTGAATATAACGACAATCAACAGGTAATTCTGTTATTACTTAAGTCTATGTTTCGACGCTTGGCTGGTTTTACCGGTTGACAATGTCAAGAGCACTTTAAGAATGCAATTTGAAACTTAAAAATGATAATATAAAGTTTAATCTTATGTTGTCGCGTCGATAATTGTTTTTGTGTGTAGGTCCTGTGACTAAATAAAATTGTAATTTTCTTACACCACATAGTCTAACAAAAGAAGTTGTATGACTAAGATATCACGATAAAGGTTACGTTACGAATAGAAAATATTTGTAAACATGTACAAACCATTTATTGTGTAAAATTAAACAATCAAACACAATTACAAATACAAATATTTTATTCAGCCAATATAGTACCTAAATTAATAAATAAAAAATATCGTGGGATAGTTCACACCAAATCAAAGCTTGTACTTAGGTACTGTTGGGTACCAGGCAACGGATAGACATACTTATATAGATAAATACATAAGTACTTAAATTAAAACCATATTAAACGTCTAAGCCTGAGAACAAACATTCGTATTATTCGTACAAATTATTGCCCCGCGCGGGGATCGACCTCAAGCTTCATAGTCAGGTTCTCTAACACTTGGCTATCCGGTCATCGAAAGTGCTTATTTCTACTTACATTCTTTCTTACTTCTTTACACTTTATTGTTGAAGAGATCCCTTTTAGGGATAAGCTCACCTTTGCTCTCGTTTCTGTGTATTTGTATTTATTTTAATTTTATTTTTATGTGCAATAAAGAGTTTACATAGGTACATAATTGTTTTTTTCCTTT
>NC_133479.1:3387452-3511491 GCF_025370935.1 Choristoneura fumiferana | reverse complement strand
AATACTTTTTTTTTTTTTTTTTTTTTTAATCTTTATTTATTATGGAACTTTGATCAAACGATAATGAACATGTCAGTTCCCAAAGGCCTTAACTATAAAAACACCACAACAGCTATAAGATTTAAATGAGTAACAACTCGTGCCAAGAGGGACTGCTATGTCCTCCAAACCATACCACCGGATCCCCTGCCACAGGGTGGCAAACCTGCGCACGGATTCTTTTACACAGAACTCGGAACCAATGTCAACCACAAATATGTCTACTTACTTATCTAAAAATCCGTATACAAATCTAGCAGCCTGCGACCAAGGCTCCGACAATATGGCTTGGAAAATACCAACATTTAAGACATTGACATTCCAAATTGAGTAAAACATATTCCTCTTGGCTCGAGTCCTTACACACTCCATTAATAGGTGGAAAACATCTTCAACCACATCGCACTCAACACAATTTGGAGACTCTGCCTTTCTCATTAAATGCGCAAACTTATTTAAAGGAACATGACCAGATCGAAGTCTATGCGCACAAATAACTTTTGCTCTGGAGAGACTAACAGAATCAAACCAAGGTACATGAGGAGGCTCAGACTGCATTGTCCTATACCAAATACCCTTGAACTGAGACCGGCTGTCGAAATGCTCTTTCCAGAGGTCATGACATTTGTTCTTATAACGCAAAATTACCTCAGAAAATTCAGGAGCAATCACGATCTCTGTTCCTTCACTAACAGCAGACGCGGCTAGTCGATCAGCTTCCTCGTTGCCTACTAAGCCAATATGTGAAGGGATCCACTGAATTTTTAAACACTTGCCAGAATTTTGGAAGGAATAAATCAGTTCCAAAATTCTGTAAGCCGTAGAAGAACAACGTTTCCCCGATGTACAACGAGCTATATGTTGAATCGCAGTTTTGCTGTCGGTTAAAATCACTATGTTATGATAACCTAATACATGAACAAACGACAAGGCCTCATAAATAGCACAAAGCTCTGCAGACATAATTGATAACCCGTGAGAGATTTTAAATTGTGCCTTTTTATTACAAATAGGATCAAAAAATGCTACTCCTAACTTATCACCACACTTTGATCCATCAGTAAATATTTTATGAAAACTGGAATACTTTCTTTCCAGCTCTAAGATTACCTCCAGACGAAGAACGTGACGATTGTATTCACGTTTAGCCCCTGAATACATTCTAGATTACTAAACAAAACATCACTTACCTGGAATTTTGACACCCACATATCTAACTTAAACATAGGTAATGGACATGACGAGGAAATATGCTCATCAGAAACCTCTACAAACACACATCAGCTAGCAATGGTTTCCTCCTGCCATTCCAATATCCGCTTTGGCAAACATTGCTCAACTCACGGATCATGTCAACTGTAACATTATTTGAATAGGTCAAAGCTTTTAAACAAAATCTAAACGCAAGGTAACGACTTCTGACATACAAAGGTGCTATACACAGTTCACTTTCCATGACGTGAATAGGCGTAGACCTTATGAACCCTCCAATCACCCTTAGAGCCTGGTTTTGAATTTTCTCAAGCTTATACATATGCGTCTTAGCACTGTTATTATACAAATAACAAGCGTAATCCATCCTACTACGAATCAACGAAATGTATAATCTACGAAGGTGCTTAGGATGAACACCCAAGAAGCACCAGCTAAAGTTTTCAGGATGTTAAGAAATCTTTGAGTTTTTTCAACAACATAACCTATATGTTTTCCCCAACGCAACGACCTATCTAGCCACATTCCTAAATACTTGACTGTGATATCAGAGCACAATTGACTACCGCAAATTTCAAGACTTACATGCTGAACCTTATGACCTTTGCTAAATACGCAGAATTTTGACTTACTGGCTGAAACGTCTAACCCTAAACTATCTAACACATCTACCATTGTGCACAATGAATTTTGCATACTACCAACACTATCTTGCAAAGACTTTGACCTAATATACAAAACAAAATCATCCGCATATTGTGAAATATGAACTTTATCTATCTTATGACAAATTTGATATGTAGCAATATTAAATAAAAGAGGAGAAAGAGGGTCTCCTTGGGCCAAACCTCTATCAGTCCATCGAATAATGGAAAAGTCAGTATTTTGGTCTCGTAAAATGAGATGTCTTTCACTCAAGAAAGTCCATAAATACTTACAAAAATTTGCACCAACTCCCAAATAATCTAAAATGTTTACAACTTTTCCTACCGACACATTATTATATGCTCCTTCGATGTCCAAAAAACATGCGAGGGTGGACATATTCATTGAAAACCGATTTGTGCATAAGAAATAAGGCGAGCTAAACAATCCACACACGATTGGCCTCTTCTAAAGCCTACCATATCTTTGGAAAAAACCTCATTCTTCTCCATAAACCACTCTAAACGTTTCCCCAGCATGGAATGAAAATTTTGCACACACAGGACATTAAAGAAATGGGCCTTAGTTTTGCCAACTGATCTTGCATATGACTAGACTTTGGAATAGGTATGACCTGAATATCCCGCCATTGCTTAGGCACAACACCGGACATGAAGATTAGATTATACAACTTGAGCAAAAATAATTTGGCAGCAGATGGCAAATTGAAAATCACTTCATACGTTATCCCATCAACACCTGGCGCAGAATTTTTCTTTTTTAAACAACTATTAAATTCCTCTAAAGAAAATTCAATCTCGAGAAAAGGATTGTCTGAGCAAAACATAGGTGTTTCGGATTGCACATAGTCAGGCGTAAGAGAGCGCAATAACTTCAGCTGACTTTCTTTTGACGCAATAATACCAGACCGAGAATAGCCTTTCATCCATTTCATTTGATTCCACATATCCGACGCAGTTGTAGTTTCACCAATACTTTGACAAAACTTCTGCCAACTCTGGGATTTGGCATTTCGAATAATACGCTGCGCCTCAGCAACCTTTTTCTGCATAAAACTCAAATTATCGGGAGTCGGGTTTCGCCTGAATCGACCCAACGCAAGCCGCCTTTCTGCAACAACCTTGGAAAGCAAGGGACTCCAGTATCTCTTGGGCTTAAAATCGCGCGTAGGGTTTGTACAAATTTTAACCATAGGAACATTTTTGGTTAACGCTTCCTTAACACGAGCTTCAAAAATGTCATATAATATCTGAACATCATTATGCACAAAAGAGAAATCATCCTTAAAAGACTCCTTTAAACAGTCTCGATAGCCTGACCAATCTGCGCCTTTAAAATTCATTCTTTGTACAAAATGAGGGTCATCCTTGTAATTTAAGCTTAATTTAATAAGAAGATGATCACTACCCAAATGCTCATTAGACACATCCCAACTAAAATCTACAGCAATGTCCGAAGTGCAAAAGCTGACATCAGGAGAGCTTTCTCGAAGTGAACCATCCACAAATTTAACCCTCGTCGGTTTTCCATTATTAAGGGAAACAAAACCATGCTCGAGCGCCGAATCAAATAACTGATTACCTCTTGAGTCACACTTATAAGACCAATTGGAATGATGAGCATTAAAGTCACCCGCGACTAAAGATTTCTCAGAAAACAAAGAGAACAATGAATCCCAATCTTGCTGCGACGTCCGCACTGAGGAAGGACAGTATAGAGATACAATATACTTTAAGAAGGCACAATTTAAAATTTTAACACAAATAATTTCAATACCAGTGTTGTTCAAAGCAATGTGAGATAACTGAGCTTTTACAGAATCATGTACAATGATAGCCACTCCTCCATACGAATCTAGTCTATCTTTTCTGAATATATTGTATGAGCCAATTCGAAGAACTAAACTATTATCTAACCAAGTCTCGCTAATCACCGCAATGTGAACTTTTTCTCTGTTTAAAAAAAGTTCAAGCTCAGTTATCTTAGGCCTAATACTTTGCGAGTTCCACTGTACTATATTCAAGTAGGATTTCAGATTATACCTAGCCATTGATGTTAGTAAAGAAAACCTTAACTAACTCAAAATCCATTAAAAACTTCTTACACAATTTCAAAAATTCTTCAATAATAAACTTACATAGACACTTAAGCTTCTCCTGCCAGTTCTCATTAGACATCAAAATATCCTTTAATCTTTCAAAAACCTCTCAAAACAACTTCCCTCTCCTCTTACCCCTCTACTCCTCTTGCCCTTCTTCTGACTTTGATCTTCAGTGAAGAACATTTTGTGGCTGCTCAGAAACAGGATCTTCGTCCTCATTCTCTACTGGAACTCTTTTTGGCATCTTTCTCTTTCGAATTTCGTGTTGACTATCAACCCCTGCTCTAACTTGACTCTTTGGCTTCTTAACCACAGGAGGACTTATGACGCACTCAGACTCATAATCAACGTTCACCAGCTTGGTCAGAACGGCATCCCTATATGATTTGCCAGCTCTCGTCTTTCCAGCAGACGTAATAGATAAGTCATCTTGTGAAGGTTGAGTCAATTTTGTTGACGTAACAAGCTCTTTTTTATTTTCTTGCATATATAACCATAATGCTTTTTTATAAACACAACCTTCAGATGCCATTATTCCTTTTATCTTCTTTTCTCTCAAAAAGACTGGGCAAGATTTATTTAAAGCCATGTGAGGCCCTTTGCAATTAAGGCATCTAAACTCAGTTGTCTCACAATTGGCATGTGTCCCTCCACACTTCGGGCATACAATTTTGCTTGATGGACAAAACCTGATTAGATGTCCAAACTTCCAGCATTTCGAGCATTGGGTAACCGGAGAAATATATGGGTCTACCTTAAATCGACATCCATATGCATAAACATAAGGAGGCAAATAAGTACCTTTAAAGCACAGACGAATAACTTCAGATTTCACCCATCGACCATCGTTATTCAAGCGATTCAGTCTTCTTACAGACAAAATATCTTCCGAACTGACAATGTTCTTCATAAACTCCTCCTCGTTTACTTCTGTCTCAACATTTTTAACAATGCCGTAACTGCAAATGAGTTGATTTGACCAAAAAGCGCGTCTGTCATCATTATTGAACTCGTCTGCCGATAAAAGCTTCTCTGCTTCTTCTTTCATACTAAATTGTATGCGTACCTTACAGGGGCCCAAGAACTTATTTTTAAAATACCCTTTAAGCCTTTGGCTTGTAGTAACTTGGCTAAACCTATCTGTTTTGGCAGATCAGTTTTCGATATCACACAGATTTCAAAAGTCTCATCGGGCATTCGCTCAATATGCGGAACGGCATCAAAAGCCTTGGAGCTCCGTAAACGCTTGGGTTTCTTTCCCACAGTGACGAAACTTGCATCAGACGCCCAACTATCATCGCTGGGATCACCAGACTTCTTCTCTGATGGCGAGCCCACAGCCGACATGGCATCTTCATCACACACGACACTTCGTCGAGCCATCGGCGAAAACTCCAGCATACTCACGTTGTCCAACGATAGCGACTTGGTTCGCTGCCACACTCAATCTCTGAAGATACCCTACTGACTCCTGCAACGGGGTCATAAGACCCGATAACTTGTTTCGCTCATATTGCTCGAAACACTTCGAAAATAAAAATTAATTGAATTAAATTGCAAAGAGAAAAAATTTGGCAACCGTCGCCTTTGACAGCCGAACGTCAATGGGTTAAACATACTTATATAGATAAAAACATACTAAATACATTAGTAAATAATTTATTGAATCAGGCGTTACTTTGCGGAGGTCCATTCAATGACTAAGCTTATGCAAAATATGCGTGTTCATGCAGTTCCTCCACCTCCACACTGCAAGAACACACACAAACCACACAAACCCATCTATCTCCAAACACATAGTAAATATCTAACCGAAACAAACATTCGTATTATTCATACATACATTCGTAGTCAGGTTCTCTAACCATCCGCCATCCGGTCGTCTTTTGACTTATTACGCTTGACTAAACGATTATTACTTATATTTGGCCTATAACCGTGTCCCAATGGTGGGCAAAGGGCTCTCCTCTTGACAATATGTGATAAAATATCCGTAGAACACAATATTTAGGTATTATACGTCTAGCCTCCGCCTTGAAGCTTGAAACACACAGAAAGCGGTGGCGGGGCGGTGCGGCGCGGCGCGGAGGCGGTACCGGTTGTAATATTCGAGCTAACATGAAAGAGGGCACACAGAATACCGCGCGGGAAATAAGCGTGGAACGGTAATCCGTGTGCCCTCTTCCACGTTGGCTCCAATATTACAACCGGTACCGCCTCCGCGTCGGAGCCAGTGTCCGCCGTCAGTGTGTTTCTAGCTTAAATCATAATTCAAACATTGTTTCCAGTTCTACGTGTCCCTGGGTCTGAACGTGGGTGGAGTGCGTGAGTTCAACGACACCAGCAGCAAGCCCTGGAAGAATTTTTCCAACAAGGGCATGCTGAACTTCTGGAACGCCCGCGACCAGTGGTTCCCGACCTGGTACGACGACACCAGTGCGCTGCAGGTCGACTACGTCAGGGTCTATGCCCTTTAGAATGTGAAAGACTAGAAAAATATTAAAATTGATCCTACAGAGAGAATAATTAAAGTTATCAAGCTGGTTACCTAATGATTCGCCGACAATTTATTGATTGGCAGACCACGTTCCGTCGAGTAACGGTACGCCGATGAATTTGTACGCAGATGTATTGTTTCACAGACTAACGTTTCGTAACTCAACCTTTAGTCGAATATTCAGTTGGCTTATAAGCCGAACAACTATTGACAGAAATTAGTTTAGCCGATTTAGTGATTACACTACACATTTTGAACGTTTGGTCGAACAACTTTTCGCTTTCAAATTTGTGTTTATTTTACTTATATTGAAGTCGAAACAAACTAAGTCGCAACGCCAGCAGTTCGGTTCTGGCACTCGCCGGCCGCTGCCGCGGCACGCTCGCTTCGCTCGCTCGCCTCGTGCGTTGTTCATCACAATTCTACCTAACACTCCTCCTCGCTAACGCTCGTCATCGCACCTAACTACATCTTGATGCCTGTGATAACTCTACGCTTGTCGTGTTTCGGCGAACAGTTGTTCGGTTAACTAAAACAATTACCAAACAAACAATCGACTAACCGTAAATATGCATATCACTATTCTTCCTACCGACTACTCGGTGAAACGAATAATAGGTGTCACGAAATTATACCAAACGTTGCTCGGCCAAAAGAAAAATTTGCTAATACTTGTCTGCGAAACGAAAATCTGCGTAATTGAACTTGGCGAAACGACAGGTCACCTAAGCTACTTTGTAAGGATTAATCGACCCGAACGCGATGGGTTTGAATTACGGCGCCAAAGCTGTTGATTATTTTCATCCAGATTTTTACTCGTATCACTAACATAGGTATTTTTTTTACAAGCTTTTTATAACTTGTTCTGTTTTAATTGGATTATGTTTGGGTCAATTTTTTTGACCCACGTTCAGTAGTCGGTTGACTTGTTATTTGGCACACATAATGTAGTTTGGATGATGATGAAAATACAGTGAACAAAAAGTACAGTCAGCAAAAAAAAGGTTACATCAAAAATGTTTTTTTATAAGAGAAAGTAGGTAATTTAATAAAAAATCTAAAACTCGACTGCGTTATGATATTTCTTTGAAAATTGCAAATAAAAACACATGACTTGAATATATTTTTGTGATTTCTTTTAAAATCCCTTGCAAGACAAATAAATGCTCCTAATTTAAATAAGAATATTGAAAAATCCTTAATTTTGTACTTCCCCAAAGATAATATTTTATGATTTAAAAAAAAACTCATACAAATCTTTTTACAATTTAATTTAGTTAGGTATGCATGTTAGTAATTGTAATAAAGGTTTTTTTTACCATATCCAAAATACAAACTGAGACATGGATGCACAGAACAACCAGAAATAGAGACCAGCGCTGGGAATCGAACCCTAGGTCCTCAGAATTCTGTGCTGCGTGCCATACCCCTACACTACCACTGGACAGGAGTACAGACACGAATTCCTCCTATGCACACATTAAGCAGCAGCAAAAAAGTAACAAATTTGGAGTTGACAATAAATACAAAAAGACTCCAAATAACTCAATCATAGTTTTTTTTACCTGCAATGTTTACTTTAATTTAAAACACGCGGAAATAAATAAAACACTCTTAGTTTTTTTTATATCTTATTTATACTTATACAATTGTATGCTGGCAAGAATAAAATCACACACACTTCTTATGAGCCCTTCGTGTTAGTTTATTGTTATAATAACAAAGGCCTCAAATCCTAGTCAGTGTCAAATATTAGAACCTTAGGCCGCTTGTAGACGTCTGTTGTTTTCACCGGACAACGAACCGTTTTTTGTGGTGTTGTATAGCTTCGTCGTTGATTTTGTGAATATTTTGCATTACCTGAAATTAATTATGGCAATTATGCCTTACGGGGCAATGAATGTCTGTGTTTTGAGACAGTTTTGTCTTTCGGAAACTTTTGTCCTCCCTTTTTTTTCGAACAAAATGGAACTACGCAACACTGTGGTTGCTCGATATTTTTGTGGTACGGTTTTAAGGTGTATTAAATATGATTTTAATCTAAACTTTGTTTTCACGCCCGTAATAACAGACTTTGAAAGCCATACCTACTTTAAAACCTCACGCAACAGTGGCGCCATCTAAAAAGACAATAAAACGATAGCCCTCATTACAGAAGTCACACAACCATGTCACTTGAGTATTACAAATGATCCGTAATCGATCAGTCTTTTGGAGATACTATATATAATACTTTTTTAGGGTTCCGTAGTCAAAATGGCAAAAATGGAACCCTTATAGTTTCGCCATGTCTGTCTGTCTGTCTGCGGCTTTGCTCAGGGACTATCAATGCTAGGAAGCTGTAATTTTGCACGGATATATATATAAACAATGCCGACAAAATGGTACAATAAAAAATATTTTTTTGGAGTAACTCCACTAGATGTAAAGTGGGGGTTTTTTTGTTTCTCATCCAACCTTGTAGTGTGGGGTACCGTTTTTTCTTGTAGATCTTTTAAAACTATTAGGGGGTTGCTAAAACGATTTTTAGATTCAGTGATTTGTTTTGCACAGTATTCAACTTGAAAGTGCAAATTTTCATTAAATCGAGCGTCCCCCCCCCTTCTAAAATCTAAACCGGTGGGTGGAAAAATTTGAAAAAATTCAGGATGGTAGTAAGTATATCAAACTTACAAGGAAAACTATAACGGTTAAGTTTTCTTGAGAAGTATTAGTAGTTTAAGAGTAAATAGCAGCCTAAGTTATAAAATATACCTAAACTTGGAATATTCCGTACAAAATACGAAATCCTTAGAAAAATATTACTTAATTTTTTCGTAATGGCTACGGAACCCTATTTCGGGCGTGTCCGACATGCTCTTGGCCGGCTTTTTCAATCATTCCGTCAATACTTTTTACTTACAACTAGCTTTACTTATCTAACAAGCAAGTAAACTTGACAGGATATATCTTATGCTATCTTATCCTATCCTAAAAATATAATAAATGAGATAGTTTGTGTTAATGGTTTGAATGCTTAGATGTTTCGATTAAAACCAGAGATCGGACAAATGTACGTCATTACTCGCAATAATATGGACATAACTCCAAACCAAAGATTAATTAATTATTTTCTTATCTGTTATTTAATTTGTATACTTCAAGCAAGACAGTAATAAATAAATTAAATTAAACTTCAAAAAGGTATTTTTTTCTAAATTTTTTGGTAAAGAAGACACTAAGAAGTCTGTGTTTCATTTGATTATTACTGTCTTGCGAAGTAAACAAATAAAATTACAGGTAATAAATCAATACGGAATATTAAGCAAAACTCTGCGCAGGGGGCGACACAAACAAACAAACCGTAAACAAAAAGCCATGACAACATCAGTTCTCTTTATAGTTTGTCGCCATGACAGACCACGACATATTTATTAATTAGTAACAAAATAAAATGATTTTTGCATAGTAGTGCTATATAATGGCATCCTACGGACATTTAAAACATTCAAGAAACAGTTTACGGTTTGTGCTAGAGCTGTATTTTGATGGCAGAACATTGAAGTAATATTCCCTATTAATAAATCTTTGAAGTCATGTCCATATTATTGCGAGTAATGACGCACATTTCTCCGATCTCTGAAAAACACTGCCGCCATAGGTTAGAATTTCGACAAATGTAAAACTTGGTTATCATTGAATTGAAGCACAGTTCAAGGGTTTTTTTCCTTTCCATGGATAGTATAAATCTTCCCAGGTGAATTTTTCGCTTCGAGCCCTTATCTTTCAAACAAAGGCCATTGTCTCTGTTATCGCAAAGCTGCTAGCTACCGAGTTAGCACGTGACACTACAACATTCATATTGAAAAACAAACGGTATCGTCATAGTATTAAGCTTCAAATTTAATGTCACTGATATTGTACAAACTGATAGAACAGAAAAATAAGACCATCACTGGGATCACTGGGTTTTCAATTTCGGTTTTACGGGATGACCGTAAAAGTAAAAATTTGGATTGAAATAAAATACAAAAGATTCCAAACAATCTTAAGTCACTGATATTATAGATATTACGTTTTGGTAGTGGAGGACGATAGACCACCCCGAGGCAATACGGTACTCATATATATTTTTTTTTTCAATAGTAACAGTTTTTCAATATGAACGTTGTAGTGGCACGTGCTAACTCGGTAGCTAGCGGCTTTGCGATAATAGAGACAATAGCCTTTGTTTGAAAGATAAGGACTCGAAGCGAAAAATTCACCTGGGAAGATTTATACTAGAATAAATAACGAGCCTATTTTATTCTACCTCTGGAGCAAAGCCGCGGGTGTAAGCTAGTCACTACCTATACCTTATTTGGAATAACAATCAAAACTAAAAGTTAACTTCCTTGTTCTCTTGTTCTTCTAACTTCCGTTTTAAGTTCTATTATAAAGCGTAAACTTTGACAGAGTCGATCTTCAAATTGGCATCGTGCCAGGAAGGTAACCAGGTATCCTTGGCCTGCCAGAACTTGAGGACAGCCTTGCTGCCGCGGTTCTTCCATGGCTTGTCCGAGGAGTCAGCGAAGTCGTGGACCCCGCCGACCCTAAGGCCCAGCGAAATATAGAACTGAAATAAAAGTAATAACAAAATTAAAAAAAAAACGACCGTGTTATTGATTTCAGAATAAAAATCGACTAAGCCGTATTCACCCTTTAGGGTTAGTTTTTACTTGAGATTCTGCAATTTTGCATTCTGGGACCAAACTGGAAGTTGTACAAAAAAAAACTATCAAAAATAACCTTGTTAGTCCTCAGCTACTCGAGTATTAATGTCATTATAAGTATGAATTACCAGGAAATGGGAAGCGTAGTATCATTGCCAATTAACCCGAAATGAAAAACAAGATATACCAATTCAAGAACTTCACAATTCTTTATTTACTGAAACTTATTACACAAAAGATTACACCACAAAAAAAAACTGTAATTGATATGGACCTCCCCAAAGTAATACCTGAATCAATCATTCTTACCAATTGATCCAAAGGTGCCATGACGCTGGTTCCTCTCAGCCAATTTCCAGCATGAGGCACGGCGGCGGACCGCGCGATGGAGTAAAAACCCTCGCCAGGGTCTACGGTGCCGTACTGCTCTCCGTCAACCAGGAGGACCAAACCATCTGCAGAATATGAAAATAAGTTATCGGGAACTGGTTGATTTACCATGGTATTTACCTAACCAACTATCGTTACCTACTCTGAGAATTTTGCTGATTCATTAACATACCGAGATCATCATCATCATCAGCCATCATCATCATCATCATCAGTTGGGACATAGAGACCTAGACCTTCTCCTCTAGTTCGCTGTTGGAAGCGGCCTGTATCCACCGTGAGCTGGCTTTAACCAGGTCATCCATCCATCTCGTTGGTGGGCGTCCTACGCTTTGCTTGCCGATTCGCGATCTCCATTCGAAAACTTTTCGGCCCTAACGGCCATCTGTTCTCCGTGCTATATAGTTTGCCCATTGCCACTTCAACGAGCTAATCCGCTTAATGAACTAAAATAATTTCTTTGCTCACCCGCGACCTTATGATAGCTAAGTTTATGCAAAATATACGTGTGCATGCAGTTCCTACACCTCCACACTGTAAGAACACACAACAAACCCATCTATCACCACCACCACACTACACTGACGCGTTTCGAACTCAACCAGAGCTCATCTTCAGAGCAACACAACCGTACATGATGCTTGTGAAGATGAGCTCTGGTTGAGTTCAAAACGCGTCAGTCTAGTGTAGTGGTGGTGATAGATGGGTCTGTGTGATTTGTGTGTGTTCTTACAGTGTCGAGGTGGAGAAACTGCAAGAAAACGCATATTTTGCATAAAAATAGCTATCATAAGGTCGCGGGTGAGCAAAGAAATTATTTTAGTTCATTGATAAGGACCTCCGCAAAGGAACGCCTAATTCAATAAGTTGTCTAATCCGCTTACTTATGTCAATGACTGTGAGATAAGAAATATGATTACCTGGCTTCCAAATCATAGTGTAGTTATGGAATTCACTGCTCCAATTCTCGATACCGACTTTCTCGTTCATCAGCTGTGAGCGGAATGGGTCCGTGTCAGACAGCACTGGTCCACCGTACAGCTTCTTTGCAAACTCTGGGTTGCCCTTCACAAATGCCACTCTAATAAGACCTGATTCATATCGGCGATTTCCGTAGAAGTTATCACGAGGCTCTAGGTTGATTTCTGGATGGAATAGGGGGACACTTTAAAATTAGAAGGTTGATTGTTGTAAATGAAAGAACTAAGTATCACCAGATAATAAAAACAGCATTACAGCAGTACTTATTTATACAGTACTTGGACAAAACGAAAAAAGGCTTTTTGGCTGTTTTTTTTATTCAACTGGATGGAAAACGAGCAAGTGGGTCTCCTGATGGTAAGAGATCACCACCGCCCATAGACACCTACAACGCCGGGGGATTACAGATGCGTTGCCAATTTAGAAGCCTAAGATGGAATACCTCAAGTGCCAGTATAATTTCACCTGCTGTCTTACTCTCCACGCCGAAACACAACAGTGCAAGCACTGCTGCTTCACAGAAGGATTAGCAAGCAAGATGGTGGTAGCAATCCGGGCGGAACTTGCACAAGGTCCTACCACCTGCAATAACTGCTGATTTTGCCATTTCACTAAACAAATTCAGGGGTTTGATGAAATTACTGTTTTTTTCTAGGTAAATGATAAAATCCCTTAGAGATTTATTCAAATCTTTTTTAGCCAATTTTGGCGACATTTATAGATATTTATGCCCACTATTGTACGTACGTTTTATAAGGTTTTATTTTACAAGTTTTAAATAAATTTGGGCTTGCAAGTTGCTTTTAGATGTACCTGGTACCAGCCAGCTACCAGCGGGCATTTTGGCTTTAACTTCAACTCTGCCAAATTTGAAGTTGAATTTGTTTTTAGTGGTGATTTTGCCTGTCACGATGGGGGGCAAAATGTCAGCGCCAGAGGCTTCTCTTTTGCACTGATCGCTGTCAATTTGGCCTGTGCATCTGAAATGGAGTTCTATACTTTAGTATGCTTAACGTGTTACAAAATAATAATAAAGCGAAAAATATTGTCAACCCTTGTAAGTTTTCATGTTTTACAACCGGAGTTAAATTGGTTATTTGGAGTCTTTTGTATTTTTTATTTCAACTCCAAATTTTTTATTTTACGGTATCCCGTAAAACCATATCGAAAATACAAACTGAGACATGGATGAACAGAAAAACCAGAAAAAGCTCTCGATGAGAGCGAAACATAGATGTCGCTAGTGTTGCTGCTTAAGTAGCGTAGTAGAAGAAAAAAGCAACCTGAGATATGTGTGCATAGGAGAAATTCGTGTCTGTACTCCTGTCCAGTGGTAGTGTAGGGCTATGGCACGCAGCACGGAATGCAGAGGACCTGGGTTCGATTCCCAGCGCTGGTCTCTTTTTCTGGTTTTTCTGTGCATCCATGTCTCAGTAGCGAACCGGAGTTAGAATTTACTAAAGGAGTAAACCTTAGATATGAACCATATGATAAATATCTTAAGTGCATGGTTGCGTATGGTCGGCCACTAACTCCTATAATACAAATTTTTACTTAGCTTAGGAGTTAGAGGGTTAACTGTTGTGTGAACATGTACCTACAGCAAATTGTTTCCTACCACCATATTGTTATCTGTTTTATAAATATTTGTTGTTGTACTTTTTTTTTATATGCAATAAACTATTATCAATGACGACTGATTACCGTCTCACTTACATTTCAGTCAGATCTAGTGATTCTTGTAGGAAGCCTTTATGGTAAATATTTTCCAAAAGCTGAGGAGTAATCACAAGGTGGCCGTCTTTTAGCTCCATTGTCTCTTTCGGCATGTACACGTTGAATGGATAGTCCTGAGGAAGGACAATTTTTCCGATTAATTTATCAGTGATTATGTCACTTTTAGTTAAAATTGTAGCGACTTCTGTAGAACTGTAGAAACTTCAACATCTTGCATCGCACGATCTCCGATAAAATGAGTCTTTACCTTGGTGGGTCACTTGGTCTAGACTCTAGAGACATGAAATTTTACATGGATGTTTACTTACGTAAATGAAGACCAGTCTGAATTCAATTCAAATAACAGGTCAAATAATATAATGCAAGTGAACCCGCGGGTGAACACTAATTAGTTAGGTATATCTTCGTAAGTACTTACTGGCTCATCCGGGAACTTGTTCTCAGCATCCCAGGAGCTTTGATCCTTTAACGTACTTTTATCGAATTCCTCGCTGAAGATGAGAGCACCCTTACAGATGGTGCCTTTACCTAGGACGACGGTCTTGGACGCTACGCATGGGTCTGGGTGTCCAGAGACATTAGGCTTGGGTGCAGGAGTGGGCTGTGCCGTTGGCTTGGGATTCTCGGGCTGATAGTTTGGGTTGTTGCCAACATCGACTTTTGTACCGTTTTCGTAGACAAATTCTGAAAAAGCATGTAAAATTTTATCATTAATCTGGATAGTGTATGAGTACAATAAGGACTAGTGACCCGGTAGAGATCTTTTTTGGGGTCACGTCGCGTGTTTTTAGTTTTTAAATTTTATATGAGATGCTTTATAGGAGATAAGGGCGTGCAGTCGGGAAAAGTTCATTATAGATGACTGGGAACGAACGGGGGAGCCAGACAGTGCCGGGTTCTCACCGGCTACAAGTCTGCACATGTCCAACTCTTTGGAGACCAGGTATAGGGTGCAGGAGAGGAGAACGGCTGAGAATCGGCTATTCTGCCGTTCTTTGGGGGAAGAAAATGTCCAGCAGTAGAAGTATTTTGGCAGACAATAGTGAAGATGATGATTATAAAGATTATAATTACAAAATAGGACGCAGGTGAACAAAACGGAGTAAAAATCAGTAAACCACAGAAGAGTGAGTTGAATATTTTTACGAAATCAATACTAATACCGATGCAGCACTTTTTTGATAGCGTCATAGTTGAATATTTGCATAATCTAACATGAAACTTACCAGTCACTGTCCACTCTCCATTATCCTGTCGATACCCCAGCCCGTCCTTGATGACGTACGTCCAGAAGTATATCTTGTCTCCAAGCTTCAGGTTCGCATTCCTGTCCCTAAAGGTCCACCGGCCTTCCTTGGCCTTGGTGATGTCCCGGGCCCACTCGCCTGCCTCCAGGCCGTCCATTTCTTCGTTAAGCTTACCATGGAAGGCGAAGAGAGAGAATCCATCGTCTGAAAATAATGTTTCTTCAAATTTCGTAAATCAAAAAATAGCCGTAGTGGCCCAGTAGCTCGCTTGCCTCTCGAGCAGAAGACCTTAGGTTCAAACACGGGCTCGCACCTCTGAGTTTTTCAAAATCATGTTTTGCAAAATTACTTTTGACATATGTATGGTGAAAAAACTTCGTGAGGAAACCTTCACCAACCTGTGAATAAAATGAATGGTGTGTATGAGGTTTTTCCACACTTTGCCGGCGTGGGGATTACGGCCTAAGCTCTCTTTCTGAGAGGAGGCCTGTGTCCAGCTGTTGATAGATAGTATAAAAACTGGTACATGTATGATCCGATTAAAATTAACAAAAAATATCTTTGGAATTTGTTTACTCTTTTCTGTCATACAATTATTTCTCAGCCTTCATCTCAATTTGCCGGTGACTCGTCTTTTTTTATCAAACCCAAAGCAATTGGCTCACTACAAAATGATTACAGCAAGGTCTAAAAAACCGAGTTAGCCGGAGGCAACGACCTATTATAGACGCGCCGGTTAATACTCCCCGAGTACCGGTTTAGATGTTATGCAAATTTGTTATTTTGACTCAATACAGGCATTAATCCGTGCTTTTGGCCCCTGTGTGATCAGTTGCGTAAGTTTATGAGCATGAGAAGCATCTAAAACCGGCCAAGAGCATGTCGGACACGCCCAAAATAGGGTTCCGTAGCCATTACGAAAAAGATAAGTAATATTTTACTAAGGGTTCGTATTTTATACGGAATCTTACAAGTTTAGGTATATTTTATACTTTAGGCTGCTAAATAGCAAAAAGTAAATACTCTTAAACTACTAATAATTGTCAAGCAAACTTAGCCGTTATAGTTTTCCTTGTTTTATTTAAAAAAAAAACCAGCAAGTTGAATATTTTGCAAAGAAATTACTGAATCGAAAAATCGTTTTAGCAACCCCCTAATGATTTTAACTAGATAGAAGAAGATAGAAGACCTATCCAACGATACCCCACATACAAGGTTGGATGAGAAAAAAATTTTTTGTGAAATTTTTATTGTACCATTTTGTCGGCATAGTTTACGTACATATTCGTGCAAAATTAAAAACCCTAAACATGGTTTATACTGGCTCATTCTGGAGACAAATGTGTAGGACTAACCCTACACCCTTAGTAATTGATAGTATTGATAATTCATTGTAGTCTCCATTGCATTCTCATCATTGTGTTATACCTACACAATGAAAACTATCACCTCTTCGGAATAACGCACAGGTTATGTGCCCAAGAATAATATTCGACCATACGTAAACTGACCAAGGAGTGTGGAGGGCTCCTTAGAAACTTACAAAGTTCGACAAAGCTTTTAAGCTCAAGCACGCAAGTATAATTATGTTCAAGTAATCTGGTGTGTTTCTATACTAAGTGTTGTGGTACGTAAAACTAGCAAGATGGATATTTTATGGATTTTGACCTTAGTCCAACCAACAACTGGTTATACTCGTAGGTAGTATAATGGTAGAATACTAGTATTTTGAATAATCTGTATTGTGTTATCCCAGTCAAGTAGGTTTGAACATTTAGGGCCTGTTTCACCACTTGTCGACTGACTTTAAGTGACGGATACCTGTCAATGATGCCGTCTCTGTTTGTTTTGTCCGAATAAACAAAGACGGCATCACTTTTATCTGCCACTTAAAGTTAGTCGACAAGTGGTGGAACAGGTCCTTATATTAAGGTTACTTATGACAGTAGATAATCATAATCTACCATATTAAATAGTACCTACCTGATTCACTACTATTAAAATGTGGCCTGCCTGACAGTATTTTGTGAACACACTCGAACCAACTGAATCGTGACCCACTGTGGAACCTTTTTATAGAAAAAGTCATAGCGACATTGCATTGCTCGACAAGAGAATTTATAATGACACTTACTGTGACAACATTCTACAGTGGGTCAGGAATCAAATGGTTCGACTGTACATTAAATATTTTAGTTAGTTCTACAAAATGAAAACAAAAATGTTATAATTCGGCAGGTGGTCATTTATTAGTTTTGGTGGTAAAAATTTGTAATGTTTAGTGGTCAGTTAAAAAAATACAGTTTCAAAAAAGTTTGCCACTACAAAAACAAGTACTTACAAAGCAGAGTTAAATGAACTGCGCAAGACATTAAATGCACAGACCGACTACGGCTGAGTAATAAAAAAACGACTCAACTTCTTAAGAGAAACGTCTTGATAAAATAATAAGGCCTCCAAACAGGAAAATGATAATTTAATTGCACTGATGTTTGTATCGTTTTCTTAACATCTACGTCGCATGTCTTGAGGTCACATTACACGCTATTATATGTTTTGCGAGTAACTCAAAGCGATAAGTGATAGGAAAAGCTATTAACTAGATATTTATATCACATTTATCTGTGTTGTTCACGTCTTTCTTAATGTACAAACGAACCATTAGATTTCGGACCCACCGTAGAACTTTCTTACAGTGTCATAATCAACTCTCTTCTGAAGCAATGCGATGTCAATATCACTATAATTTTTTTAACCGACTTCAAAAAAAGGTTATCAATTCGGTAGTATTTTTTTATGTTTGTTACCTCAGAACTCCGTCATTTATGAACCGATTTGAAAATTTTTTTTGTAGATCGTTTAGGAACGAATACCTTCAATTAGAGCACTCAAAGCAGAAATCGAGGGAACTCCTTAAATATTATAGGGACACCTATGGTAATTTGGATATATTTAGTAGCAGTTCGTGCATTTGCTCTTGAAAATCATCATTTGGTGATGTGGAACTGATGATGAAGATCACATTCGACCAACAGAGCTACTACTCAATAACAAGTACCTCACGGGTTGAATTTCAATTACTTTAACACACTTGCTAAGCAATCTATGCTCATCGTTATACATATGGTGAAATGGAACGGCTGGTGAAGCAGCAGCACTCCTCAACAACGAACGTCTCTGCACCGGAAAACGCAATCTTTCGAAAAAGGCTACGACCAGTTGACATTAAACTATTGTATCTTAGATAATTGACACTAAAAAGGGTGAAAAAAAAATTATAACAAAAAATTGAACCGACTACAAAAAACCATGAAAATAATTTTCTACCAGTATGAAGTCGGTGCGGTGCCTCAGCACGAGCCAGCAGGAGTGATTGAAGCCCAATATATAGTATGCAGGTGAGGTAGACTACTATATAGGTCCACGCCTGATGGCTCGTGCTGAGGCACCGAATTCGGGAACCCTCAAATTCTCCGAAATATTTAATTGCGAATTTGCTAATTCCGATTTTCACAATTCCTAAGACATATAATTCCGATTACTTAAAAACATGAAATTCATTTTTCCGAATTTCAAAATATCGTTTTTTTAATATCCGATTTTTGGGTCACATTCAGTTGGTTCGATAGTACAAACTACTTGTCTTCAGCCGTGATGTCGTAGTGGTTTGACCTATGGCCTCTCAAGCAGAGGATCGTAAGTTCAAATCCAGGCTTTTGAAATTTACCACCAGCTAGTAAGGTTACCATGACTTATATAATTAGTACTATAACATCTGTTACAATAAGTATGGTAAAGTAATACAAGCGACCCAATTGTCGACATGTAGTCGACACTTGTCGACACTTAGTCAACACTAGAATTTTTACACGTTCGTTGGGTAAAATATACTCCCTGTACCTACTTTGTTACTTGCTGATTATATTTTATTTATTTATTAGGACCTTCAACAACAAGTACACTTTTTCATATGTTTACAAGATATCCGTTTAGTATATAGTTTTGAATTAACACGTAGGTGCGTTTCGTATTCATCTATTTCAGACCTTTAAAACAAAGCATACATTTTATACATATATTTATTTATTTGGTTTCTGGGAACTCAGAAATAGCTCTTGACTTTGATGAAATTTCCTGTGGGAATTTCAGGGGAACAATTGAATTAGCTTCGTATTTTCTTTTGGAAAAAAACGTGTTATCGATATTTGTCCCGAGCCAGGCTCGGTCACCCAAGTACCTACTAGATAGAAAAATGCCTAGGTAGGTATGTTCGTATCTGCGCAGACGACAATTCATTAATTCAAGGTTTGTTTGTATATTTGCTTGACAGGTTGTTACTGAAGCAACTCAAGTCGTGGCCCTAATTTCCTTTTGACTATTTATTATTTTTTAGTATTATTTTGATACTAGCTGTTGCTCGCAACTCCATCCGCGTAAAATTCCTTTACCGCTAATACCGCTATCCCGCGGGAACCATGCAATTTTTCGGGATAAAAATATCCTATGTCTTCCCCCGGGACTCAAACTATTTGTATACTGAATTTCATCTTTATCGCTTCAGCGGTTTAGGCCTGCAAAGGTAATAAACAAACAGACTTACAAACTTTCGCATTTACAATTTTTGTGGAAGTGTAAGGCCCGCAATTTTGATGTTGACTGCATTTGCATTGAAAAAACAGACTTACAAACTTTCGCATTTTCAATTTTTGTGGGATTGTCAAGTGTTTAAATCATTTTTAAAGACCGTTTTTTGATACAAGCTTATTTTATTGTTTGTAATATTTATTGACTGCATTTGCATTGAAATCTACATAACACATACCCTGTAACAAATTTTAATTCAGTACACAAGAAGTGGTCAAAGTAATTCGAACACAAGAAGTAGTTAAAGTAATTGGAAGACAATATACACATACATACGAAAATTGCAAGTTAAAACGAAAGTTTGTAAAATTAACCAAATAGAATTGTGAATGAAATTACTATCACTGGGACCATTATCAAACAATCCCTTTAAAAAGATAACTAACAGATCTGACCACAACTAAAAAAAAATATCGTTGAACATATAACAAATACATACAGACGAACATAAAACCTCCTTATTGAAATGGATGTCCAGTCCACCGATGGATGTTTTGAAGCTGATTATGATGATGATTGAAATGAGTAATATCTCAAAAACGGCGAAACCCATTTTGATGAAACATGTCTAAGAACCATCGCTGGAAAACCTGATTTCAAATAAAAAACCGCATTCAAATCGGTCTACCCGCCGAAAGCTATGTCACCGTCAGACACACAGACACACATAGCGGTTAAACTTATTACACCCCTCTTTTTGCGTCGGGGGTTAAAAATAACAGTTACCTGGTACAGTCACCCTCAGCCCCCTAGGATATATAGCTTCCAACTTCGCAGGTGGCACTATGTACTGCGCCGCGCGAGGCTGCGCATGGCACGCTGCGATCGCGATTAAAAAACAAACGAGCGTCGCTTCCATCATGGCGTCTGATTTGTGGCACTGATGGACGCAGACTGGCAGTCGATATGCGTGTACGCATAGTGCCTAAAACGCTTGGAACTGGCGATTTTCTAAACAAATTAAGAAAAAAAGAAGAAAATAAATGGGGCCTATTGAAAGCACGCCAATTATTAGGAATATAATTTGAAATTCTAATACTAATTTTAACAGGTAGTCGGAAATTAAATTCCAGAGAATTTTGCAGATATACAGATTTACACCATTTTCGTAGTGTATTTTTCTTTGTAGTTTGAAGTCGTTTTTTTTTGAAAAACTACATTTTATATAAAAGATTTTATTACCTACTTACTGTTCTTTTTGTAGACTGCACTTGTATTATTATCATCCAGAATGTCTTACCCAATTTAAGTCAATCCCGCCATTAAAAGTGTGGAAAATTCTACTTGCGGGATTTGATCTTGATATACAAAAAAAAAAACTTGTAAAAAAGAAAAGTACGTACATAACTGCGATCAGTCCGATGAAATCATGATCACTGTGTGGTAACTTTTACGTCTTTTTTACACAATCGGTAGGTACATTTCTTGCACTTTAACCACACTGTTGGTAATTGTAAGACGTCATGACTGTTAATTCGTAGATTCTGAATATAACGACAATCAACAGGTAATTCTGTTATTACTTAAGTCTATGTTTCGACGCTTGGCTGGTTTTACCGGTTGACAATGTCAAGAGCACTTTAAGAATGCAATTTGAAACTTAAAAATGATAATATAAAGTTTAATCTTATGTTGTCGCGTCGATAATTGTTTTTGTGTGTAGGTCCTGTGACTAAATAAAATTGTAATTTTCTTACACCACATAGTCTAACAAAAGAAGTTGTATGACTAAGATATCACGATAAAGGTTACGTTACGAATAGAAAAATATTTGTAAACATGTACAAACCATTTATTGTGTAAAATTAAACAATCAAACACAATTACAAATACAAATATTTTATTCAGCCAATATAAGTACCTAAATTAATAAATAAAAAATATCGTGGGATAGTTCACACCAAATCAAAGCTTGTACTTAGGTACTGTTGGGTACCAGGCAACGGATAGACATACTTATATAGATAAATACATAAGTACTTAAATTAAAACCATATTAAACGTCTAAGGCCTGAGAACAAACATTCGTATTATTCGTACAAATTATTGCCCCGGCCGGGGATCGACCTCAAGCTTCATAGTCAGGTTCTCTAACCACTTGGCTATCCGGTCATCGAAAGTGCTTATTTCTACTTACATTCTTTCTTACTTCTTTACACTTTATTGTTGAAGAGATCCCTTTTTAGGGATAAGCTCACCTTTGCTCTCGTTTCTGTGTATTTGTATTTATTTTAATTTTATTTTTATGTGCAATAAAGAGTTTACATAGGTACATAATTGTTTTTTCCTTTTTAGTGTTTATAAATTTTTTAAATATTTAGGTTTTTATTTTTTTTCTTTAATTTTAACGAGTCCATTGGTCAATGTTCAAAATGGACGGCGTCAAAAGTGTAACTATATTTTGAATTAAAAATATCGATGTTAAAACCTTTGTATTGATGCAAGATCCAAAATATTCTAAAATTCTCTTAAAATACAATACAAGATAAATTATCTCTCTTGCAATGCACTAAAAGAATTTCCTTGCTTGTTGGTGAGCAAGAAAATTCTTTTAGTTCATTGATATGGACCTCCGCAAAGTAACGCCTGATTCAATAAATTATCTCTCTTGCACACCAGTACAAAATTTTTACATACCTAAACACAAAATGCAGGGTAAACAATTAGCGGTAAACAGGTAAATAAAGAAAGAAAGAGAGTGATTTATTTTGTTTCCATCAATACCACCACCTTACAGTAAGGTTAGAGGATGAGACTAAAACACTAGAGCTAGAGCTACAGGAAAAATTAAGTTACACAGGATACCGATAAGGGCTTCCACTCAGCATGCCAGCCACACGTTGTTGCAGCAACGCTGGTTTTCTGTGCAGCCCAAACGTTATATGATACTAACTATGTATGCATGTGCCAGTTCCTTTTCCCCAGTCGAAGGACGAAAAAAGTAAGTGGTAGGTAAATAGGTAAAATACCTTGTGTACCATCGCAGTTTCCATCTAGAGTAACATAAATCCAGCAGGGCTACTGCGAAACTGGAAGTTCGTGCCGTGCGGTTCCTCTCGCTCTCGTATTAAATAGTATAAGTGTCAGAGGGACCGCACGACACGAACTTCGAGTTTCGAGTTTCGTAGTAGCCCGGCAGGCCGAATAGTCTACGAGCGGGTTAGTCGCGCGGCACGTGACCCGCAGCTTCGGTCGACATTCGAATTATAGAATAACCCGACTAAACACGGTCTTGTTCATAATAGGAGACAATATGAGTGTTATCGAAAATACAAACTGAGACATGGATGCACAGAAAAACCAGAAAAGAGACCAGCGCTGGGAACCGAACCCAGGTCCTCAGCAATCCGTGCTGCGTGCTATAACCCCTACACCACCGCTGGACAGGAATCTAGACACGAATTTTTCCTATGCATACATATCTCAGGTTGCTTATTTCTACTACGCTACTTATGCAGCAGCACTAGCGACATCTATGTTCCGCTCTCATCGAGAGACGTCACACTCTTTCGGAACCAACCGCTCACCCAGACAAGAGATGTCGCTACTAAGCAATCAAATTATGATTGGTTTTTTGGAGTCTTTTTGTATTTTTTATTTCAACTCCAAATTTGTTACTTTTACGGGTATCCCGTGAAACCATATCGAAAATACAAACTGAGACATGGATGCACAGAAAAACCAGAAAATTACGGGATACCCGTAAAAGTAACAAATTTGGAGTTGAAATAAAAAATACAAAAAGACTCCAAAAAACCAATCATAATATGAGTGTTAGTTTTAAGGTTCAATACCTTAGTCGGCCAGCGGCGGCTCAGAGTCACGCAACGGGCTATGGAGAGAGGCTATGCTTGGAGTTTCTTAGCGCGATAGAATCCGGAATACGGAAATTCGTCGAAAAACTCAAGTTACTGACATACGAGTAGCTGTAATAACCTAACCAACATAAAGTTGGAAAAACCCCCGACTTTGTCACTTCAAAGTCCGATTTTGACGAAACATGTCTAAAAACCATCGCTAGAAAACCTGCTTTCAATAAAAAAACCGCATTCAAATCGGTCCGTCTGTTTAAGAGCTACAGTGCCACAGACAGACAGACACACATAGCGGTCAAACTTATAAATATGACAGTTGAAGTACTTGAAGTGGCAATGGCCAGCCATATCACTCGAAGAACAGATAACCGTTGGGGTAGAAAAGTTCTGGAGCGGCGACCGCGAACTGGAAGACGAAGCGTTGGCACTCCTCCCACCAAGTGGACTGATGATATCGTGACACAGAAACAAAATAATTGCAATTTTAATAGCAATACGTGTGACAAAGGGGGGGGGGACTAAAAATGGTCAAAATTAATGTGACGTACCATCACAAGTTTTAAACAAGTTGCTATCAAATGAATATGTCGCTAAAGTCGAACTTTTAAGTTGACTGACACGTCATTATTGTTTTATGACATGCAAACGATCATCAACTTCAGGGTGGTAGACCACATACTATGTAATGGGTCTCTATTGTTTCCCATAAAATTTAAACTCCGATTTTAACAATCCATACCGTTATTCATCATAATTTTTGCAAGTCATATTATCTTAAGTCATAACATTAAACAGTATAAAGTGAAGTTCCGATTTTGGCAGGTCATAATTATTGTAAGTCATAAAATTGGTTAGTTTAAACATTCGATGTCCATATAGTATACCATTCCATAATATTAAAGGCAATATACTAGTTTATAATAACTGTTATAAGGTCTTTTTTCGCAGGTCATAATGATTGATAGTCCCCTGATAAGTTAGTCATAAAATTTAACGTCATAATGTTAAATTCAATAAAAACACTCATAATAATTATAAGAATGAATTCAAAAATGAAATACATAATATTTTAACGACCGAATGTATACCTAACTGTAGTTGTATGCATAATAATCAAAGTTCATAATAAACAATTTTTATAGGAACATCGAGGATCATAAATCATTTGTGAAGAAATATTATCCGGACTGCTATAAAAAAAAACCTAACATCGAAGGCTAAGGCGGGAGCTACGCTCCGCTTCGCTCCCGCCTTAGCCTTCTAAACCTAACCTATCCGAATCGCTTCTGCTCCGAACCGTCTTGCTCGCTCGCTTCGCTCGCTCGCACAAATCAAGTGTTTTCAACATAATTTCTATTACTCATATTATCTAAAGTCGTAGTTAAATGAATTAGCACTTTCAAATGTATGCCTGGAAATGTTTCTAAGAAAATATCTATATGCCTATCAATATTATGGATTTGGTTTCTTAGACTTAGACGCTTTAGGCATTAAAACGATATGAGTAACAACCATTAGTACGGTGAAATATATGGCTAAAACTATTTCTGAACAATTATCGTTAGATCTTGGAACGTTATAGTTAAAAAATTATGACTTTTGTGATTATAGAATTTAATATTATGTGCCATTAATATTAGAGCTAATAAGCATTATTCTGAACAAAAATTATGACTAGTGATGTTTATTTTTATAAATTATATGGATATCAATTTCTGACCTTCGAAATTCGGAACAAAAAATGTATGGGAAACAAAGGGATCCCACTATGTACTTTATGGATGGCCTCAAATAGTTAATAGATAGTAATTACTCTGTAATGTAACTTAAAGTCCAATTGTTGAACTTTACCTTACTTAACTAAGTTCCAAAATAAATTCTTTCCTCTTTAGTTTCAATTAAATTTTTTCTTCAAGCAGTCACGTAATTTTACTAACTTTTATATTTCATACTGTTTTTATTGTCCTGTGAAAATGGTAGCTTAAAGGTATTATAATTTTACTTTTATTTAAAACTATACTTTTTATCCTCAGTACGAGAGGGCTTGGGTTGTCGTCCCCGTGCATTTCCAATGCGAATTAGGAACTTCACACATACCTACCATTGATTTGCTTTGCACCTGTGTGTGCAGTCTTCTTTATGATGTTTCAGGATTCTTAGTAAAAATGTCCAAAATTTTATTATAAGGCATCCAAATTTGAACAAGCCGTTTTCGACTAACCAAATTGTCACGTGCCCTACACATAGTTTCCTAATTCTACTGCTATCTCGCTCGCACTTGTTGCCGCTACGCATTAGCGATGCTCCATCTCATCAAAAGTTTCAGCTGAATTCCTTGATGTGGCGTAGTTTTGGGAAATGAGACAGACATAGTAGCGTGATCGTAATGTCAGTAGAAATGCTTTGTGTTGTGAAGATGTTCATAGTCGTTTTTTTACGTCACGCAATTTGATTGTTTGTAGCTCTTATATTATTTCTATGACTGAATTATAAGGGAGAATTATTTTCGTTAAATAGTAAGTGAGTATGTACTGTTGCGTAAACTAAGTTTTGTTGACATAAACACCGACAAGAGAAAAGAAAGGGAATAATGAGGAACTTACAAGAGGGTGGCTGGATTATCGTAGCTCTATCGGTTTTACGGGGCTTCTCGAGGTCTTCTTGTGCTTGTGTTCTTTCTTCCACACTTCCATAAAGTCTTAGCCCACAAATAACAGTCTTAATCCATGAAAACACCTTTTTTTGTTCAGAGCAGGCGCGCGCGCGGTCGTTATGATGCTTTGACTGACGTACTCTCATGTAGGGCGGGAGTGCGCGCGCTGGGGCCCCTAGGTTAGTTCCTACTTCTGCCGATAGATGGCGTTGAAGGAATGGGATTTGACAGGAGGAGTTGTCGGTTCCCTAACATTTTATTAGATACTACCAATCTACTTTACAAATCATCTCCTCATCCTTTTCAGAATAATTTAAAACGTAACAATGAAAAATGATGTAGGTAATTAAAGTATTGAAACAAAAGAAATGAGAATCTTTTGTGAACTCCCAGATTAAAATGGCACTCGAAAAAGGTACAGCTGAGTTTACGGTTAGTTTAAGGTTAGCCGAGATACTTACCTATTTGTGAGCAAAAATTTTATCAAAAAATTGGTGAACACGGCTCTATCGTTAACGGCGTAAAGGCGTGTTCAGATAGTTTTCATTGATTTTTTTCTTAGACGTATAAGAACTCAGCTGTAATAAAAGTAAGTTTTTGGTAAAAAAAACATTTTGAATACAAGCTTTTTTGCTGACTGTAGTTTTTGTTGACTGTATGTGCACTGTCACCCAAACAACATTTGCATACCAAACTTCAAGTCGATGCCATTAAGCGTTGAAGAGTTCCGTCCTGCGATGACGATCCTGGCCGGACTACCAGGATGTCATTACCAGATTATTGTATTGACACGCAAATGAGGGCTATCGTTTTTGGTCTCACTAGATGGCGCACTGTTGCGTGAGGTTTTTAAGTATGGCTTTCAAAGTCTTTTATTACGGGCGTGAAAACAAAGTTTAGATTAAAATCATATTTAATACACCTTAAAAACGTACCATAAAAATATCGAGCATGCCACAGTGTTGCATAGTCCCCGTTTTGTTCGGAAAAAAGGGAGGAAAAAGGTTTTCGAAAGACAAAACTGTCTCAAAACACAGACATTCATTGCCCCGGAACACTTATGCCCATAATTAATTTCAGATATTGCAAAATATTCACAATATTATTCTAATTATAAATAAACCCGCGTAGCTCACCCAAAAACTATGAGATTTGACAATTCGGAGACCTCACGCTACACTAGCGCCTCTAGTGGCGAATTCATACGCGATAGCCCTCATTGCATAAGTACGAGTATGCCAAATTTCAAGACAATCCGACCACTAGAAAGAAGTGGGTCAAATTTAACTTGCAAGATTTGACCCGCACATACAATATAATTATGTATATTAAACATAGATTGCAAGTTAAATAAAAGCTTTTAACATCACCATCCCAGCCTATATACGTCCCACTGCTGGGCACAGGCCTCCTCTCATATTGAGAGGGCTTGCGCCATAGTTCCAACGCGGGCCCAGTGCGGATTGGGAACTTCACACACGGAACTGCACCGTAAAGGTCGGTGAAAAACAATGAATTTTCCAGCTGATGATGATCATCGTCATCGCAGCCTACATCCCACTGTTGACACAGGCCTCCTCTCAGAATAAGAGGGCTCAGACCGCAGTATTAAGGACCGACAACGCATCCGTAACTCCGTTTAAGTTATGATTGCTTTCCATCAGGCGACCCGCCTCCTCGTTTTCCCCCTATCTGATAAAAAAATATTCCTGCGCGGGCCCACTACGAAATGGGGACTTCACACACGCACCATTAATTCCTTCGCTGGTGAGTGCAGATGTCCGACCTTCTCCTTCACCCCTACCCAACACCGTCTTCGAACCCACGGCCCTCTACTTGAGAGGCAATAGGTCAAACCACTAGGCCGCGACTCGAGTAATACTGAACACTTGAAAGTGTTGTATTCTATTCATAATCCCGGTCGTTGACAGGTCTCAATTTGCTTTGAATTCCCTTGAAGCAGTGGTTCTCAAACTTTTTGGTGACGGAACCCTGTTGGAAAACTAAATGTTTGCCGGAACCCCAAAATAGTCTAAAGCAACTGTAGTCAAAACATTTTATATTGACATCGAAGGGACATCAATATTTGGTCGCTTTAAACTGTTTTGACTGTAATTTACCTAATGGCAAGTTTTACTTTGCAACCTTACTGTAGACCTTACATTATATGTTTTAATTATACACGGAAATTAGGAATTCTTTGACCAAGAATATTCATAGTCTCAGGAATATTGTTTAAATCCCAAGACAATACGAGTATATGTCTTCATCCAATACAATATGGCGTCCGGCTATATACGAAATATTATTGTCTTGACCAAGGGTATTTGTCTTAATCTAAGACTTCCTTTTTTCCGTGTATGGTCAGTACTTTTGCGGAGCCTCCGCAGACGCTTCGCGGACCCCCCAGGCTCCGCGGAGCACACTTTGAGTATGGCTGCCTTAAAGTGAATAGTTAGTCGCAATATTACGTTGCTCAGTCGCTTAACTAACGTCGAGTTGGTACTTGACTACACTCTAGGGATAGAGTTAAGGGTACCTGGATAGATTCAAATGTCTGTTATTTGAAAGTTAGCTAATTTATATTTAAATACTAGCTGTTGCCCGCGACTCCGTCCGCGTAAAATTCGTTTATCGCTATCCCGTGGGCATTATACTATCCTATGTCCTTCCCCGAAACTCGAACTATCTGTATACCGAATTTCATCTAAATCGGTTTAGCGATTTGGACGTGAAGAGGTAACAAACAAACAAACAAACGAACAGACTTCCAAACTTTTGCAATTATAATGACTACTAGCTTTTACCCGCGGCTTCGCTCGCGTTAACCATTAACATTTCAAAGAAGCAAGCAATCAAGCAAGCAAGCCAGCAAGCATGCAAGTGAGCATGCAAGCAAGCATGCAAGCAAGCATGTAATTATGCAAGGAATAGTGCAAGCAATCATGCATTCGAGCATGCAAGCAAACATGCATTCAAAGTTGCATTCTAGCATGCAAGCAAGCATGTAAGGAGCATGTAATTATGCAAGGAATAGTGCAAGCAAGCATGCATTCGAGCATGCAAGCAAGCATGCATTCAAAGCTGCATTCTAGCATGCAAGCAAGCATGCAAGTATGTAAGGAATAGTGCAAGCAAGCATGCATTCGAGCATGCAAGCAAACATGCATTAAAGCATGCAAGCAAGCGTGCAAGTAAGCATGCAAGTCAGCATGCAAGCAAGCATGTAAGGAAGCATGTAATTATATTATGCAAGGAATAGTGCAAGCAAGCATGAATTCGAGCATGCAAGCAAGCATGCATTCAAAGCTGCATTCAAGCATGCAAGCAAGCATGTAATTTTGCAAGAAATAGTGCTAGTAGTAAGCATGCATTCGAGCATGCAAGCAAACATGCATTCAAGCATGCAAGCAAGCATGCAAGCAAGCATGCAAGCAAGCATGCATGCAAGCAAGCATGCAAGCAAGCATGCATGCAAGCAAGCATGCAAGCAAGCATGCATGCAAGCAAGCATGCAAGCAAGCATGCAAGCAAGCATGCATTCAAAGCTGCAAGCAAGCATGCAAGCAAGCATGTAATTTTGCAAGAAATAGTGCTAGTAGTAAGCATGCATTCGAGCATGCAAGCAAGCATGCAAGCAAGCATGCAAGCAAGCATGCAAGAAATCATGCAAGCAAGCATGCAAGCAAGCATGCAAGCAAACATGCAAGCAAGCATGCAAGCAAGCATGCAAGCAAGCATGCAAGCAAGCATGAAAGTGAGCATGTAAGTAAGCATGTAATTATGCAAGGAATGTTGCAAGCTCTGCTGCAAGCAAGCATGCAAGCAAGCATGCAAGCAAGCATGCAAGCATGCAAGAAAACAAACATGCAAGCAGGCAAACAAATATGCAAGCAGGCATGCAAGAAGGCATGCAAGTGAGCATGTAAGTGAGCATGTAAGCAAGCATGTAATTATGCAAGGAATAGTGCAAGCAAGCATGCATTCGAGCATGCATTCAAGCATGCAAGCAAGCATGAAATTTTGCAAGAAATAGTTCTAGTAGTAAGCCTGCATTCAAGCATGCAAGCAAGCATGCAAGCAAGCATGCATTAAATCATGCAAGCAAGCGTGGAAGCAATCGTGTAAGCAAGCATGTGATTATGCAAGAAATGGTGCAGCAAGCAAGCAAGCATGCTTTTTAACACATTATTAAGTCAGCTCAGTCAGCTCCGCGGTTAGAATACAAAAACAAACTTTTGGTCATCCCTTGGGAATGGCAATTTTTTTCGGGATAAAAAATATCCTATTATTTATTCTGGACCTCTAATATGACGTATGCAAAGTTTCATAGGAATCGGTGCAGTAGTTACGGCGTGAAAGCGTAACAAACAAACAAACAAACAAACAAACAAACAAACAAACAAACAAACAAACAAACTCACTTTCCCCTTTATAATAGTAAGGATAAGTAGGAAGTAGGATTATTGCTTCAAATTACTTATAGATTCCAAGTTAGTCAAACGATAGCGTGATGTAGTCTACAGGCAGCGCCATCTTTTGGATGTTTTTATAAGTAATTGTAAGCTCGGTGCAATTTTGTGGGTTTCGAAAGCAAAATATTAATCGCTCGTGTGTCAAATTTTTGTAAATAAATATCTCTCTCTCTCTCTCTCAAATTTCCTTCCTATTAAATCCTATTATGTTCTTCATATACGTATGTATATATTTTTTTCTAGATTTTGTGATTGAAATTGAGGGTTTTGTGTTAAGAACATCATCATCATCATCATCCCAGCCTATCCTAATCCTGCTGGGCACTGTTGGGCACAGGCGTCCTCTCAGAATTAGAGGGCTTGGACCGTTGTTCCCACGCGGGCCCAATGCGGGATGGGAACTTCACACATACCATTGAATACCTTTGCAGGGTTGTGCAGGTTTCCTCTCGAACAATGACCAAAATTTCAAGACTAAACCCAGCGTTTGAAATTTCAACATTTTATCCCGTGGGAATATCGGGATAGAAAGTAGACTACTTAAAGTAGACTACTTATGTGTTATTCCAGAAGTCCAGCTACCTACTTACCAGATTTCATGACTATAAACCCAGCGGTTGTTATTTCGTTATTTCGAGATTTTATCCCTATCCCGTGGGAATATCGGGATAAAAAGCAGCCTATGTTTTATTCCAGATGTTCAGCTATCTACATACCAAATTTCAGGGCTCTAAGCCCAGCGGTTATTAGTTCAAGATTTTATCCCTATCCCGTGGGGATAAAAAGTAGCCTATGTGTTATTTCAAACGTCCAGCTACCTACTTATCAAATTTCATGACTCTAAGCCCAGCGGTTGATATTTCGAGATTTTATCCCTATCCCGTGAGAATATCGGGATAAAAAGTAGCCTATGTTTTATTCCAGATGTTCAGCTATCTACATACCAAATTTCATCCAAATCCGTCCAGCCGTTTCAGCGTGAAAGAGTAACAAACATACTCACTCACTCACTCACTCACTCACTCACAAACTTTCGCATTTATAATATTAGTAGGATGGCATAGATTATTCGTTTCAAAGTTTGCAAACCATTTTTTTTAACCACTTGTTGAATCCGGTAGAGCCACGGTAGAGCCGTTTGGGATACTAAATGCAAGTCCGGTGGCAATACAACTCCTGGTTTTTCCTACGTCCAATTCTAGTTTGTAGATTGTGTTTGGCAATTCTAGTCTAGGTGCCCAAAACATTTGAACTCGCTCAATACGAGATTTTTTGTACAATCGAAGCATTTTTGGTAAAATATGTATATACAAGTAAGTCAATATCAATCGCAAACACTATGTCACCCGTGTACCTACTGAATTTTTAATAGTAGGTAACTAGATAATATGTCTTAGGCACTACCCCTAAGACATATTATCTAGTTACCTATAGCTATAGCTATCTAAAGTCTATGTTTTTTTAAATAGGTATTTATTCACCCACAAAGCAATGCACATCACACAACTGTGTGATTTGATGAGTGATTATCTAAACAATCGCACAGCTTGCGGGTCTTATATGGAGTTAGGTGTATTTATATTGGTTATGCGTTGACGTTAACATTGACTAACGTCAAGGCACCCACTTCCGTATTGGGAGGGTGCGAAGTACTAGGTGGGGGTAATGAAATCTATCGCAGCGCTCATGTAGCCAAAAGTAGAAATAATGTAGGTTCTGTCATACTCATATGAATCTGTCATTAACAAAGCAATTTGTGTAGACTTAACTGCCTATTTCGTCTTATTGAATTATTGAACACAGTCCCTGTTTTGCTTTTAATTCCTCTACATCCCGGACATGTCCAGCAGATACCAATAATTTTACTTATGAAACGGTTTGTGGTTGAAATTTTATATTGAGTGATACACACAAAACCGGCCGTCAAAATAATACGTATTTTGATATGAAAACAACAATTCATTCAACAGCAACATTCATTTGACCACTTCCTGGTGGTCCGCCTTGGATCGTCTCCGCAGGAAGCAACTCTTACACGGTTAATAACGTCAACTGGAATCTTGGCAGGAATATGTAGTCTGGAACATTGTAAATCAGATTAAAAAAATATAATACCTCGTTGAGTTTATTGTCAGATTCTTCTCAACAGAGGTTTGTCCGAACAGGTGGTAGATTTTTTTGACCTTCATAAGTGCTTGTTATAGCCAAAATTGAATAAAGATATTTTGACTTTGATCACAATGGAAGTACAGTCTGCAAATAGTATAGTCAGCAAAAAAGCTCTTTAAAATGAAAATTTACATAGCTAAGGGCTCACACACGTATACCACTAAAAATATAAATGGAGGCAAAAAGTAATGCTAACACATTTTACTCGGAGTCGGGTATGCGAGCTGTTTGTTTACAATTTGTTAGGTTTTTATATGTTCGCGAGGTGTTATCTTTTCCTAGGTAAATTGTTTGTTCTGGGAAATATTAAATTTTTAGAGATAAGTGGGTTTTCTTTCCCAAATCGCCCGAAGAACGGATGACCGTTGCGTGGAGGAGAATTTAAATTCTCGAGTGGCGACCTCGAAACGCATGACGCAGCGTATGCCTCCTACAAGGTTCTCTATCGTTTGCCCGAATTTTATATGCCCGAATGTATCGTTTTCTAGAATTTTCATTTGCCATAAAGTAATTTATTTATGAAATAGTAATTTCTTCAGAGTTGATATTAAACTAACCTAACCTAACCTACTGCATTCTATATGATGACATTTTCAAAAATCCTGAAAACAGCACGGTTCTATATATTTTATGGCAAACGTTGGTATGGCAAGTAAAATTCGGGCAAGTAAAGGTAAACGCTCCTATAAGGTAGATCGAGGACATCATGACTGCGATCATCATCATCATCATCATCTGGTCTGTGATCATGGTTGCGGGCAAACGGTGGATGCAGATGGTAAGCTGTCAAACTGGGGGGCGGGGGAGGGGAAGAGCGCTTTTGTTCAACACTGAACCTCTTCCTGTTGATAAATGAAAATATTTCTTTATTATTATATTCATTCATTCAATCAGATTTTTTATCTCGCGGCAGCACAAAAACCAGCGAAGTGCGTGTGAAGCACAGTCCTTCTGTTAAACAAACTTCTGTAGCCACGGGGTTATTTTATATTAGTTAATTGAGACCCCCTAAAAATAATTAGCAGGCTGCATATGTAATGAGGTAATGTCTTAAAAATACCTTTATTTTAAATTGTGACATTAAAAGGACCTGTTTCACCACTCTTGGATTAATTTTATGTGACAAATAAATCTGATGTCGTCTCTGTTTGTTTTGTCCAAATAAACAGAGACGGCATTATATACATTTATCTGTCACATAAAAATTACCGATTAGTGGTGAACAGCGGGTACCTATTTGTAATTTTTGCTAACAATAACGTATCTGAATTAATAAAAATAAAGAAGCACCTACCTACGTAGGTACCTACGGATCTTTCGACTCTACGCCGTCTCACGCTTGCCACTTGTTCCTCGTCGTAAATCATGGTTGAGTTGCGCGTGATTTACAGACGCAGCGAAATCTTCAGCTTTTTCATTAATAAATTACCTGACAAGAACGTGTTTGTGGGAGTGAGTTTAGGAATCTCTCGCAAGAAATATATTGCGTGAAACCAAAGAGGCTGAACTTTATAACCCCTGAAGTAAAAATGGGTACTTATCACAACTTTGACGCCAATCTCAGTCTGTTTGAAATGGAATGAAATGAAATATTTCTTTGCTGGAATACGTCATTGCATAAGGACCATGGTCTTCCGAGTAGGTATCATTAGGAACAGTATGCAGTCGATATGTCGGCGGCCGATCGTAAAATCCGCCTGATCACGAAATTCCTAGGCATATCGTGAAATGGCGCCATTTCATGTATTGGCTAAGGGACATCCGCCATATAGTTAAAAACTCACCGTTTAACGATTGGCCTAGTGACGTTTAGGTAGATCATGAAATTCCTAGGCATATCATGAATAACCGCCATGTCATGAGTTGGCCAGTTTACGCAGATCATGAATTTCCTAGGCATATCATGAAACGCCGCCATATCGGTTCTGTGGTCACAATTCATACTAACCACTCCTCGCTCCGCTCGTCGTACAACCTAATTTTTTCTTTTTTTCGGCATATCACGATGTGCCCGTTATAGAGCAAGGAATATCGACGAATGCGTTGCTCTAATCGATCTGCCGTATTGTTTCTTAGGCACATCGTGATATGCCTGGCCAATTTTTAGGCATACCATGAAATGGGGCCATTTCACGGTATACCTAGGAATTTCGTGATCTGGCAGATTTCACGATCGGCCGCCGACAGAAATACAAGATCAACATGAAAATTTCAAATTATAAACCTATTTATCCATCTATGACATTGTAGCTCTTAAACGAATGGACCATTCGTCCATCTACTAAAAAAAAAACTTTTCTTTGGTCGCCTCGCACTATATGCATACTTTAACAAACAATGTAGATAACTTGAAATATTTGGATCATACATTATTGCCACGGTATCAGTGATTACTGATTACGTTACATGTATGGCCCTTCACCGTTATGACGTCACTGACGACCAATGACGTCATAACGCTATCAACACTTCATCATGATACGGGAATACACCATAATATAAAATCGTTGACGGACTCGTACATACAAATGGGATGTTTGTATTCCATAGCCCATACCATTAAAAAGTTTTGTTGACATTTTACTAAAGCCGTGGTTGCTTAGCGGTTTGACCTATCGCCTCTCAAGCGGAGGATTGTGGGTTCAAATCCGAGGTCGTTTTTACCACTTCTTTTTATCATACGGTGTAAGATGAGGGTAGAAAGAGATAATGAATATGGCCACGGATACCTCCAAATAAGAATATTAAAAAAGCGTACTATATTATGTGAGACATCATACCGGGTGTGACCTGTAATACGAGCAAATAATTAAAACAGATCGTACTCGTCAAACTGAACAACATTAGTTCAGCGACTTTTAAATGTATAATGGAGAATGGATGTCTAAAGAGATTTTCCCTTTTTCATATAAATTAAATACTGTTATCAATGTACGCCATCTTAGAACCCAACTGACGTCGCCTGTCACGCTACAAACATCAAGCATTTTGCTTTACATTGCTTCTAAAACTTTTAAAAGTCGCTAAACTAATGTTGTTCAGTTTGATGAGCAGGTACGATCATGTTTTAATTATTTGCTCGTATTACAGGCCATACCCGGTATAAAAAGGCTTTTTGTGAGAATCTCAAACTTGTATTTTACCTCAGGTGCCACACAGCAAAAGTGAATTGAAACAAGTTTCGGTTGAGTAACCGGTGTATCTAAAGTATCTATATGTGTTTAAACTTTAAACTCAGCCAAATTAATCGTGCCGTCTCAGCTGTCAATGGCGTGTATGGGTTGTATGGGTTGGCAATCACCCTGTGTACACACCAAATTGCATGCGAACCGAGGCTTTATACGATTTCATGGCATTTTTGTGGGTTTGTCCTCAGTCACACCGAAACTAGCCAATGCTAAGTTCAGTTTAGCCCTGTAAGATCCTACCGACTGCGCCATATGATTTCTTTTAACAAAACTCAATGAGGGCTATCGTTTTTTGTCTCACTAGATGGCGCACTGTTGCGTGAGGTTTTTAAGTGTGGCTTTCAGAGTCTGTTATTACGGGCGTTAAAACAAAATTAAGATTAAAATTATATTTAAAACACCTTAAAACCGTACATAAAAATATCCAGCAACCACAGTGTTGCTTAGTCCCGTTTTGTTCGAAAAAAGGGAGCACAAAAGTTTCCGAAAGACAAAACTGTCTCAAAACACAGACATTAATTGCCCCGTAACGCATAATTGCCATAATTAATTTCAGGTTATGCAAAATATTCACAAAAAAATCTTATTATAAATAAACCCGCGTAGCTCACCCAAAAACTATGAGATTTGACATTTCGGAGACCTCACGCTACACTAGCGCCTCTAGCGGCGAATTCATTCGCGATAGCCCTCATTGAAGTTTTTGTGCTTTTATTTTTATCAATCACTTACATAATATAACTTTCTTATTCATTGTTTGCCACATGGCCTGAACCTCGCCCTCGCTGCTAGATGTCAAGTGAAAATGGTATTGACATCTGTTATGACAGTTCTCGTACAAGAACTATAGGTAATTTATATTACATTACGATTATTTTTTGAAATTCGCGCTGTCATCGTTCATCCACTATTACCTCTCATATTTCGTTTTCTAGATTTTTTTATAGAACAACGGCAAAACCTACTAGACACTGGCAAAATTAGATGACCGAGCCATATAAAAAAAAAAAACAAATTACATTACGATTCCGTAAAGCGAACGAATTTGAAGTGCCCAATCGAGCGCCTCAAGTTACTAGTTACTAGGTCGTACTGTAGATAAAGCTGTGGTGGCCGAATGGTTTAAAAAGCCGTGGTGGACGAATGGTTTGACCTATGGCCTCTCAAGCAGAGGATCGTGGGTTCAAACCCCGGCTCGCACCTCAGAGTTTTTCGAAATTCATGTGCGGAATTACATTTGAAATTTATCACTAGCTTTACGGTGAAGGAAACATCGTGAGGAAACCTGCACAAACCTGCGAAGCAATTCAATGGTGTGTGTGAAGTTCCCAATCCGCACTGGGCCCGCGTGGGAACTACTGCCCAAGCCCTCTCATTCTGAGAGGAGGCCTGTGCCCTGCAGTGGGACGTATATAGGCTGGGATGGCTGTAGATAAATAAAATAAATACCTACTTATTTACAGTATTAAGCAAGTTGCGAATGCCTCCCGAGTGGCACCTACTGTGTTGCAAATTGATTGAATTGTTTTTACATTAACGGTTGCCATAAAAGTGGCGCGATAACCAATTCCATTTAATACTTTGTAGGAACTGCCGCTGAAAAGAAAGTAGGATTGTTGAGAGCCGAGCCCGTCGATTCATTTTAGATGCTTCAATGATCCAGAACAAGCTTCCTTAAAGTTGAAGAGTTGCATCATCATCATAAGCCGGAAGACGACCACTGTTGGACATAGGCCTCCCCATAGTATATACTCAGTAGCATGGTTTACGGTTGTGTTACTCTGAAGATGAGCTCTGGTTGTGTTCGAAACGTGTCAGTGTAGTGTGGTGGTGGTGATAGATGGGTTTGTGTGATTTGTGTGTGTTCTTACAGTGTGGAGGTGGAGGAACTGCATGAACACGCATATTTTGCATAAGCTAGGCTGTCAGGTCGCGGGGGAGCAAGTAAATTCTTTTAGTTCATTAAATTAAATCAAATAACAAAAAATTTGAAAAGGAAAACTTAAAAGATAGGCGAACATAAAGTTCAAAGAAGTTTATTCAGCAGTTGACGTCTTCGAGTTGATGCAGATGATGAAGGTGTTTATTTAACATGTTTATGCGTGTATTTTTTAATGACTGGACATTTTACTACTCAGACATTTCGCGATTTGGACCACCCGAGACTCGGGCGTGGCACGACTTAGACGCTGTAAGACATGGACCTCTTACGACGTGGACGCAATTTCGACACTGGACATTTTACGACTTTGACGTAAGACGCCGAAGGGGTATTTTCCCTTCCCCTGTTTCGGTGTGATCGCCTCTTCGAAACACTCGGCGTGGTAAACAAAACGTTTGGAGCAAATCGATGCGAACAAACAGTTTCGCTGGCGATGACCAATTAACGATGTGTTCGAAGCCATGAAAGCTTTATTTTGGATAAATTTACCCGGAAAATGGTTTACATACAAAATTCATATTGATTTAAGCTAGATTTTATGAATTATAACTTTTTTACGTGGGCAGGCCATATAGCAAGGAAGACAGATGAACGTTGGGGCCGGTCCTTGAATGGAGACCGCGGATCGGCAAGCGCAGCGTAGGACAGTCACTAACTAGATGGATGGATGACCTAGCCACAGGTTCACGGGGGATGCATCTGATAGCATGGTGTACGGTTGTGTTGCTCTGAAGATGAGCTCTGGTTGAGTTCGAAACCTGACGTAGTGTGGCGGTGGTGATAGATGGGTTGTGTTTTGTGTGTGTTCTTACAGTGTGGAGGTGGAGGAACTACATGAACACGTATATCTTGCATAAAATTAGCTATCATAACGTCGCGTGTGAGCAAAGAAGGTTCTTTAAGTTCATCAATGATAAAGCTCGACGAATTTTGTACGCCCTGATAATTCGTGCACATGTCACTCGAAACACGGGTCGAGCTTTAGCATCACCCTGTACCGATAATGTTCAAGGTGCTATTGGACAACCGGATTTTGTACGACCTAATAATCGGAGCACACTTTTGACAGCAAGCAATCACGATTGATCATCGGGAGTGAAAAGCTAGAAATTGAGTGTTAATGTACGACACTCAAATAATGCACGGCCTGATAATCCGTCCTTATTTACATTTGTTTTTCGTGTACACTGAATATTAATAAATTTAGTACAAAATAACTTAATTTGGTCATGGCGCTTATTTATTTATTTATTTTTATTTGACTGGATGGCAAACGAGCAAGTGGGTCTCCTGATGGTAAGAGATCACCACCGCCCATAAACATCTGCAACACCAGGGGTATTGCAGATGCATTGCCAACCTAGAGGCCTAAGATGGGATACCTCAAGTGCCAGATATTTCACCGGCTGTCTTACTCTCCACGTCGAAACACAACAGTGCAAGCACTGCTGCTTCACGGCAGGATTAGCAAGCAAGATGGTGGTAGCAATCCGGGTGGACCTTGCACAAGGTCCTACCACCTGCAAAAACCTGCGGCTGTGGCTTTGCCGGCCACTGCCGCAGTACGCTCGCTACGCTCGCTCGGCTCGCGCATTGTGGTCACAATTGGACCTAACACAAATCTATGATCATTCGATTCGAATGGATTCCGATTATTTATGACGTCGTACAATAACAGGTCGTACATTGACTGGCCGAGCAAAATCCGGTCGCCCTAATAATGCAAGACCATGTTATTGTTCAACGTGATAATCGGAACCCAAAATGGATACGTGTTATCAGTTCGTACGCTGCTGGATGAGCATTATTGGTTGAGCTTTACTGGTCCCCAAAGGAAGGAAAAGTCTACCGTCATTATTTAGGTCTAATGAGTCTGTTTCAGACGAATTTTGCCGTGTTGCCGATGTGAGAGCGACATGTTCGTCCACAGGCCTTACAAAAGAAGTTGGCAGAGGTTGTTGAAGAACCGCCTTTGTCATCTACCACATCAGGGTTTCACCATTTTGGCCAAAAAAACTGTAAAAAAAATCGGAATTCCAGCTTTTTAAAATTTAAACAGTAGACTTAGAGCAAAGCCTCGCAGTTTTGTAATTCGATACAAAAAAAATTGAAAGATATTTCTAAATGGTACGTTTTCAATTTACGTTTATAATAAAATTATATCTAAATTTACTGAACTAGATTTAGTACAACCGTTTACCTTAACGCTAAATAAATGTTGTCACAAATCCCGAACCTGAAATTGGATTTAGTCAAAATTTCGTAATAATACCCTTGCTCGAGCCACAACTTCATTATCGAATCCCATCTAAATTAGGTTTTATTAAGCCTCAGTATAATTAAATTGTTAATAGTCAAAATACCGTAGTAAAATATGAGTAGACTCTACTCGTGACCACGGCAACTGTAACGTTGCCGAAACGTCGAGGTAAATATTACTTGTGTAATAATAGCGTGATAAGTCCCGTTTGTGGTATTTTGACTATGAGTGAGATCACGAAAGTTTAAAACGTTATAAATTGTTAATATCAAAGACTAGGTATTACTATAATATGTATTTTTTTCGTTTATTTGTGTGTCATTGTGTACATTTTATAAAGCACTTTATTCATCAAAGAATTTTTAAAATAAATAATAACATGAAAGTGATCACATTGTTATGCAGAAATTAATAAAAATAAGTCATTTATTAAATAGAAAATTTACAATGTTATATTATACACATTACCTAATAAACTAAAGATAAATCCTGACTAAATAAAACATTTTATTGTATTGTGTGTTTTCCGTATTAGTGAATAAATGTCTTTTTTCTTTCTTACCCGTGACTTCGCACGCGTAAACCATTATTTTCAATTGAATTGAAATTTAGGGATTTCACAAAAATCCTGTGGTTATTCCTAAAATTACACAGTGGATTTTTCATCAAAGTTTCTTCATTTCATCTCTCTACACATTTATTTGGGGGAGGATTGTTACTCACGTCCGCAGGAGAAACCCACCACAACCCTGCACGTGTCCCCTGGGTGGTGCTGAACGAGTGACAAACATTAAGGCGATATACAAATAGGCAAAGATGGCGATAGATACGTTTATAGGTCTATTTTAAATGTATGCCATACGATTAAATAAATAAATAAATGTCATCTCTCTAATGCTAGCGGAGTATTTCTCAAAAAGTTGTCTCGTCATGAAATTGACAAGAAATCTTTTTGTCAAGAAACTAATATCACTAAGGACGAGATTATAAAACATAAACTGCAAAACATCCAAAATTTCTTGAGGTCAGGAAAACGTCACGAAATCTTGTGAGGAGAAAATCGTAATTTTGTAACTACATCGAAACTTTCTATTGGATCCGAGGCAAACAATAAAGAATACTTATCTGACATATTGTCACCTTTACCACAAAGTTTTGTATATATTTAAACACAATATGACTTATTTTTAGGGTTCCGAAGCCAAAATGGCAAAAACGGAACCCTTATAGTTTCACCGTGTCCGTCTGTTTGTCTGTCTGTTTGTCCGTCCGCGGCTTTGGTCAGGGACTATCCATGCTAGAAAGCTGTAATTTTGCACGGATATATATGTAAATTATGCCGACAAAATGGTACAATTAAAATTTAAAAAAAAATTTTTAGGGTAACTACCTCCCATAGACGTAAAAAGGGGGTGTTTTTTTTTTCTCATCCAACCCTATAGTGTGGGGTATCGTTGGATAGGCCTTTTAAAAACATTAGGGTTTGCCAAGACGATTTTTCGGTTCATTGATTTTTTGCGAAATATTCAACTTTAAAGTGAAAATTTTCATCCCACTCTAAAATCTAAGCCGGTGGATGGGAGGGAACATTTCAAAAAACTCAGGATGGTAGTAAGTATATCAAACTTTCAAGAAAAACTATAACGGCTAAGTTTGCTTGAGAATTATTATTATAGTAGTTTTACTCTTAAATAGCAACCTAAGGTATATAAACAATACCTAAACTTGGAAAATTCCGTATAAAATACGAAATCCTTAGAAAAATATTATACTTAATTTTTTCTTAATGGCTACGGAACCCTATTTTGGGCGTGTCCGACACGCTCTTGGCCGGTTTTTTTTAAATAGGTGGACAACTGAAAATGGACAACTTTCTGAGAAATAGCGGTTGAAATTTTTGAATTTTACTCAATCAAGGTTTGGTTTGTCTTTGAGTCCACTTTATGATTCCGCTTCTCAATCGTAAATCTATCCCACGCTATCGCTATCCCGCAGAAATAATTAAATTTTCCGGGATAAAATTTATTCTATGTCCTCTCAAATTAAATTAACTCTATCTATACCAAATTTCATCTAAATTGGTTTAAGCGTGAATAGGTACCAGACATACAGATATACAGAATATCAGTAAAGGTTCGTACCAAGTTTCAAGTTGATGCCTGTAACCGTTGAAGAGTTCCGTCCTGCGGAGACGATCCTGGCTGGACTACCAGTAATATACACACAGATTACTCACTTAAAGCATGCCAAATTTTAGCTCTATGAGATACTAAAAGGCAGTCAAAAATGGTTTTTGCTAGTTTTAAAAACAACACTCAATGCACATGTTAAGTTAAATAAAAGGTTGTAACAAAACACCAACCAAAATGACGTACAAGTTGACGTTTTCAAAAAATTCACCCCTAATTCCTTCGTATTATTTGCTATTAGGTCCTTTACTCCTAATAAAGTAACACAAGGAAACCCTACTGCTTCACAATATACGTGTAAAGCATATCATCAAAGCCGGAGCTATTTTTAACACGTGCTACGCTGATTCCCTGAAAGGTTACCTTCTAAAGAGTTTTAAATATACGCTGCAGTTAAGTCGACGTGTTGTGACGTCACTATCCCTTGTATACTACGTCATTGCTGTTCTGAGAATTTCTGTCAAAGGCAGGATTTTAAAGGGGAGTCTTGACGTCAACGTTGACAAATGATTGTATAGTCGACCAACTATATCTTTGTAGTAGGCTCAACAGTTTTACGGCATATAATGTGACGCCCTGCTAGGGCACGGCAATACCAGTAGCGGAAGGTGCTTGATCTAATTGGAATGTGTTTATACTTAATAAACTTGGAAAACAATCAGATATGGTATAATTTCACTTATGAGTCACATTTTAACCTCCAATACTTGACTAATGAGTTTTTTGAATACCTTTTATGAATCCATAAAGTATTTAACTCGTCATAAGCTTTTTACCCACAAAATATTCTCGATGAACCCCAAAAACTGCCAGAACATCCAACGTCCATGTCACACTGTCAGAAACAACTGCCAAGCGCAGTTTCCTAGCACCCGTGTCAGGTGTGACAGCCGGTGGTCGCTGACCAAATGTTAACGGTATTGTGTTTTGTATTAAAGAGACAAAGCGGCTGCACGGAATATGTTTATTTGTCATAGGGTCTCGTCACACGTGGAGTCGGCTTTAGGCGATCAAATTTAATCGCTTTGTCCACGCAATAAAAGTAAAAAAACAGGCCAAGAGCGTGTCGGACACGCCCAAAATAGGGTTCCGTAGCCAGTACGAAAAATTAAGTAATATTTTTCTAAGGATTTCGTATTTTATACGGAATCTTCCAAGTTTAGGTATATTTTATACCTTGGGCTGCTATTTACTCATAAACTACTAATAATTCTCAAGCAAACTTAGCCGTTATAGTTTTCCTTGAAAGTTTGATATACTTACTACCATCCTGATTTTTTTCAAATTTTTTTTCAACCCCCTAATGGTTTTAAAAGACCTATCCAACGGTACCCCACACTATAGTGTTGGATGAGAAAAAAAATCACCCCCACTTTCTATGGGAGGTACCATAAAAAAAATTTTTTTGATCTATTAATTGAACCATTTTGTCGGCATAGTTTACTTAAATATCCGTGCAAAATTACAGCTTTCTAGCATTGATAGTTCCTGAGCAAAGCCGCGGACGGACAGACAGACCGACAGACAGACATGGCGAAACTATAAGGGTTCCGTTTTTGCCATTTTGGCTCCGGAACCCTAAAAACTTGACTATACTTGCGATGTCATCCAAACTACAAATATTTGTACCTAGTTTCAAGTCGATACCATTCACAGGTGTAGAGTCGCCTTGCGGAGACAGTTGTGGTGGGATCACCCGAATATTATTACCAGAATTGTAGAAGTATAGCAAATTTCAGCTCAATAATAATGATATGTCAGGAAATGGCCAAAAAATGCTTCGCAATGCAATATTTGAACCATAACTTAGGTAGTTTTATAATAATAAATTAATTAAATGTCATTTTAGTATTTGTATTTGTCATGACTAAGATTAATTTGTTAACACCGTATCAACGACTTAAAGTTAACACTTACTTACTAAATTAGTAAAACGGGACATTCAAAAAATAATAACAAATTTAGAAATAGTAGTAAAAATTAAAAAATAAACACGCCAAACCAATTAACGATCAAGCCAAGGGTAACATTTCTTAAATTACATTTTGATATTCGATAATGAAATAACAAATCCTATACTTGTGAACTCAACAAATGTCAAGAGTTTAATAACGGTTTCTGCCATTTTCACAACTGCTGGAAAATAGCTTGCTTGACGTAAAAAGGTCGATCGCAGCGTTTTTCATTTAACGATAAATAATCTAGCTGTAAAATAATTTCCTGCAGAAAACTACGATTTTCTTCTGCTTAGCTACTGAAAATAATGATGTGTAGTAAAGTCGTTACCCTAGTGCAGTGTTTTTTAATCTGTGGGTCGTGATCCCCAGGGTCGCGGTATATTTAAAATACTCTCACCGTTATTGTGTATGATTATTTAATGTTTGTATTATGAACGTAAGATAATACAAATCACTGTATAAGTGGAGGTATGTAGGGGTCCCCAAATATTTTTCAAGCAAAAGCGGGCCGCGTCTTGAAAAAGTTTGAAAAAGACTGGCCTAGTGATTTCAAATATGGACTCCTCTCAGTTTTCGGAAGTTACTGTCTGAGTTTTTAATTAATAGCATGCAATTTTAGCACGTCATTTTTATTAAGGTTAACTGGAAGAGATCCCTTTAAGGTAGAAGCTCGCCTTTGTACATCTTATTATCCTGTTTTTAACCCCCGACGCAAAAAGAGGGGTGTTATATGTTTGACCGCTACGGGTAAACCGATTTGAACACGGTTGAAATCTACAATCACCGATCTGCCAGTTAGCCGCAGGAAGCGGAGATAAACGTTTGCCATATGGAGGTACGTCGACCGACGCATTTGTAATTATGTCATACTAGCTTTTGCCCGCAGCTTTGCCCGCGTGGAATTTCGGGAACTGTGCATTTTCCGGGATTAAAAGTAGCCTATGTCACTCTCTGTCCCAAAAGCTATCTCTATGCCAAAAATCACGTCGATCCGTCGCTCAGTTTCGACGTGAAGACGGACAAATATACAAACGCACACACTTTCGCATTTATAATATTATTATGGATTTTTATTATTATTTAAGGAACTACATCGACATAACTGTGTTGAACGTCATTTAAGCATGATATATAAATAAATTTATTTTTTCTTCGTTTTTTTCTAATGTAATATTAATTGTGTAATTTCATCTTTGTATGCGTAGATAAAGTACCTATCATTAAAAATATGTAAAAGAAAGTAATTTATTTATAATAAAATGACCAGTTACACTGTATTATTTGTATTTACACTTAATAATATAGGTAGCAGCGGTTTAACTGCCAAATAAATATAGCAACTGCCTGGTATACACAAGTTTTAGAAAAGCGTGTTTGGGATAGAATACAGACAGGCGTTTAAAAATAATCAAAGTAATATAAACATCATTAGTGCCACAAGGTCGGGCGATATCTGTCTTTTTTGCGAAATTAAAACGAATTTGCTCAGAACACTTATTCTTTTTGCTGACAGTACATGATTGTTGCATTATTAACGACTAGCCACCGGCCCTGGCTTTGCTCGGGTACAATAAAAAGCCGACCTTTAAATGAATAAATAAATAAATAAACAAATAAATATCATGGGACACTGACACCAATTGACCTAGTCCCAAACTAAGCAAAGCTTGTACTATGGATACTAGGCAACGGATAAACATACTTATATAGATAAATACATACTTAAATACATATTAAACACCCAAGACCCGAGAACAAACATTCGAATTATTCATACAAATATCTGCCCCGGCCGGGAATCGAACCCGGGACCTCAAGCTTCGTAGTCAGGTTCTCTAACCACTTGGTCATCCGGTCGTCTTAAAATAAAATTATTTTTTGAGATATTGTACCTTGAAACTTCGGAACCTCAAATGTCATAACCAAGTTTTGCAACGACAAAGCTATTTTTCGTCTGAGATATTTTCTGACTAGCCGTTACCCTCGACTCCGTCCGCGTGGTATTCGGTTATGCTATCCCGCGGGAATGCAATTTTCCGGGATAAAAACTATCCTATGTCCTTCCCCAGGACTCAAATTATCTGTACACCGTATTTCATCTAAATCGTTTCAGCAGTTTAGAAGTGATGAAGTAACAAATAAACAGACTTACAAACTTTTACATTTAAAATATATAGGGTAGGTACAGTCAGCAGCGAAAGTGGATGAGCGGTAACGGTGCCTAAAACAGTCTCCACACGACTCTACTGCTAAGGTAATAAGAGAGTGTTTAGATTATTTTGAACTCCACAAGTACTCATCTACCTCTGCGGCTGACTGTACAGTACCAAATAATTTAAACTCTAAACTAACTGCAGTTTGTGGAGTAAATACAAGTGGTTTACCGCCCTTATCTACCACCCAGCGATACGGCCCCTATACTATACTATAAAACTTTTTGATAACAGCTGCAATCTCTCCCAACAGAACAATAAACCAATAGTGGTAAATTCTAATATTTTATTATAAATGCGAAAGTGAGGATATGTTTGTTACTCCTTCGAGCTAAATCAGCTGGATGGACTTGGATGAAATTTGGTATGTAGATAGTTGGGCATTTGGAATAATAGAATCGGCTACGTTTTATCTCCCTATTCCCACGGTATCGGAATGAAACGAAATCTCTATTGCTCGGTTTAGAGTAATGAAATTTGGCACGGATGCTTACATACGACTATAACGTTAATTAAATCCACGATGTAATTTTGAGACTTTCTATGGAAAATTAGTAAAATTTAGAATTACAGTTTAATAAACATCATCACGGGACAATTCACACCAATTGACCTAGTCCAAGCTTGTGTTATGGGTACTAAGCAACGGATACAATATAATTATATAGATAGATACATACTTAAATACATTATAAACACCCAAGACCCGAGAACAAACATTTGTATTTTTCATACAAATATCTGCCCCGACACGGGAATCGAACCCAGGATCTCAAGCTTCGTAGTCAGGTTCTCTAACCACTAGGCCATCTGGTCGTCTGTAATTTAATGTATTTAAAGAAAGAAAAATGTTTTATTAACGGTCCCAACAGTACGACCATCATACACAAAAACAATAATATATTACTATACAAGCATAATTTACATCGAAAATAAGGGTCTCCACTCAACATGTGTTGCTACAGAGTGGGTGCAGCAACGCTTGTTTTCTGCAGAGCCCAAATTTGTGCTACACGACAGTTTAATTTAAGTATGTAATTATCTATATAAGTATGTAGTACGGGAGTGCACCGATAGATGGCGCTGCTCCCTAATTAAACTAACTAACGATGTGTAAACTTAGAATTGTGATTACCGCGGCTTACTTAACGTTTGATGTCTTTTGATAGGGACAGCATTATACTTGGTTGGCTGCATTCAAGTCATTAAACACCTCCCAACTAGCAAAATTTGAACTTAGAAGTATCCTAAGACCACATTTTCAATACTCTTAGTGTACACTTGCAAACGTTGGTAAGTGTCGAATTGGGCGCAGTTTATAAGAGCGATTGCTCTTACTGTTATTTTATTACGGTCTTATGAAGATCAATTTTAATCCTACAATACTCTTTCAATTGCTGTTATAAAACCAAATAGCCTTACAAATATCTTACACTGGCACGATGTTAAGGGTAAATGGTTTTTGTGTAGCCTCAGTAGTGCCGTACTAAGAGGGATTCACCTTATTTGCCTCTTTGTGTTACCAGTGTAAGAGTACCTATGTATTAAGCCGTCGCGAAAAGTTTGAAGTCAAAATCTTATTGTTGTGTTGTGCTTGTTGTGGTAGAAATTAAGTATCCACTTGTGTTATTGTTTTATACTTTATTTAAGATAACTGTGTGTTTATTTTAGAGACTTTAGTCATGTTAAACCACGTGCGGAGTACATTTATTCGAATGAATTTTAATATAAATAACATTGCGATCTCGGGCCATTTCTGCGATGAGTTTGGAAATAATGTTTATTGATAAAATAAGAGTGAAATAATACAAAATTTCGCCATTTTTGCAATTTAGGCATTCAGTCTCACTGTATTCTACATAAGGACATTTATAAGCTTATTAATTCTTAGAGAAGTCCACTATAGAACTAAACATCTCTTATATTAATCTTGTTAAGTTCATTTAAAGATTTCAACTCTTGCTAAAACCTTGACTATGACAATAGGTGGCCATTTTCCATTTTATGTAGGGTTCCTTAGAAAATGAAAGAACCAGTAAGTATGATGAAGAACGATTGGAAGTATAGAAAACCTATACTACTTGTCACACGAAGAAAAAATTTAACGCAATATTTTGAGTGAAAAAAAGTAATTTGCCAAGAATGCTAGAACAAATTGTGCATAATTAATTCGAGTTCAGATGGGCTACTACGAAACTCGCAAATCGAATTTCGTATCGCACCGTCCCTTTTACTCGCGTATTAAATGATATAAGCGTGAGCAGGACGGCAACATACGAAGTTCGAGTTTTGCACTTCGTGGTAGGTATAGGGCCAGATTCCTTGTCACTGACATCAGTATCACTAGAAAACTACTTTATTTGGCACGGAACGGAACCACCAAATATATTGCTAGGTCCAGCGTGTCCCATTTCTCTTGTTACTTCCTCTTCTGGTTCTTTCATTAATGTCGAGTACTGTTTATTAACTTTTCTTCGATATGTTCCACTTTTTTTTAATCGTTTCCATTTTTGCAAATCCATTGTAAATCACGTTTTTTATCCAGTTAGCTTAATTTCCACAAATCGCCGAAACGGTCGCTTTTAGACTTTACTAAGCAAGCTTATGACCTTGGTGAGTTCAAATGTTCTTACAGATATCTTCCAAAAAGCTACTACTCTTTAATACGATTTAGTCAAGAACAAATGCACTTACTTTTGTGTTGTCTTTCAGCAGCCATATAACATGTTTCAGTAAGAGCAGTACCCTTATCCTGTACTTACCTAAGACTCTATAAAGAACAAATGCTCTTGTAAAAAGCCCTTTAAAGAATGGATATTTTTCTAAGAGTAACTAGTCTTACAAAGTGCATCTATAAGACATTATACTTATAGATGGTTTACGAGTAGGTCTTGTATGTACCTTTAAGAGACCCTTATAAGTTTATAAGTTCTTATAGTCCAAAACGTCTGTACGCTTGCCTCTCTAACGGGTCGATTCTTAACCAAAACCCTTATAATACTTTTGCTCTTATATGTGACAGTGTCCAAGACATTTTTGCTAGTTGGGCTTCCAATATAATCCTGAATCATAGTACGACTGATCGCAGTACGGTGTCTTGCTCGAAACGCCTGCTGTTCTCCGAGTGTATACCCTAAAACCACTCAGTTGTAATTGAGTTTGCCTAATAAACCGTGTGAATATATTAAGTCGTTTCCATCGCATTGTCAACCCCGCTACAAGTAGGTTTATTCGTTGCCTAGTATCCATAGTATTACAAGCTTTGCTTAGTTTGTGACTAGGTCAATTCGTGTCAATAATGCCCTATGATATTTATTCATGTAATGGTTTACGCGTGCAGAGCTGCGGCTAAACACTACTGTGCCCTTAGTGTAAGTTTTCGGTTACGAAATACGTCTCGATCGCGTTCGCGTTAAAATCTAAATTTGTATGCAAACACGAACAGCGCCTCTAGCGGAACGTTTGCAATGTTCGTGTTTCCATACAAATGGAAGTTTTAACGCGAACGCGATCGAGACGTATTTTGTAACCGAAAACTTGCACTAAGGGCACTGAAAAGTAATTTGACTGAACGACTGCGGCGATTATTGCACTAACTGGCCAGCCCAAAGTCTAGAACACTCAACCAGTGGCGTGGCGCTGTAACAACCGGTTGACAGGTAGAAATCATGATTTTTTTAATTCTACTGAAGCTGGTAGCTGAATAATAAAATGCTTAATAAAATTTAGTATAACAAAAGAACTGAACTGAATTTGGTGCAAAATGATGTTATAATATGATTGCATTTTTTTAATCCACTGGATGGCAAACGAGCAAGTGGGTCTCCTGATGGTAAGAGATCACCACCGCCCATAGACACCTGCAACACCAGGGGGATTGTAGATGCGTTGCCAACCTAGAGGCCTAAGTTGAGATATCTCAAGTGCCAGTAACTTCACCGGCTGTCTTACTCTCCACGCCGAAACACAACAGTGCAAGCACTGCTACTTCACTGCAGGATTAGCGAGCACGATGGTGGTAGCAATCCGTGTTTAGTGTCATACTTCTGTGATGTAAAATTAGATAGCCCAGTTAACTCTATCGGTAAATTTCTCTTTGCTAGTGAGATAAAACGTCTCGATCTCGTTTCGTCTTCGTCTCGAGCTTCGGCTACTAGCTATTACTGTCTTTAACTGATTTCAAAAAAGGTCTTATTTTGTCTATACCTATTTTTTTTTTGCCAATTCGCAACAACTCACACACGAGTATATTTTTAATTTTGGTATAGAAATCCGTGGATTAATTGATTTAAGAAGAACTAACAGCTAATGAAACCATGTAAAGAAGTGGGAATAAATACAGAGTTAACTACAAGATCCTACAGATTAGTGATAAATTGATAATATTAACAACAAATAGTAATAATAAAGTTTACCTGTTTATTAATACTTTTTTAAATCATCGTCGAGACTAGCCATTAAATTTCGGCCATCAAACCTCACGTTTGGTCATCTCCATAATTCACTAAGAGCTCGGACGGACATTCAAAAGAGCAGTAATCTCATAATCCGCGATGCAACAAGTATCCGCCCGCCCGCCCAGCGGCAGGCCAGTAGCGCCGCGACCATGGCGACGGACGGACGTACGAAGCGCTCGCAGTCGATATGCGCTCCCGCCTCCGCGAGCATGGAGGCCCTAGTAGCCCCCATGGAAACCACCCCGGCACCGCGACGCCGGCCCGCGGCCCGCTCCCAATCCGCCCGCATCACCGGCGGACGATCAGTGCGACAAAGAAGGCAACAGCAACAGCAGCAATTGGATAGAGAAACCAGAGCGCGGTACAGCTCAGAACCTAGGCTCGCTGAAGCAGAAACTCCGCCACAAGTTAGAAGACAAGCGTCTGCTAGGAGACGCCCTCCACCTGGCCAGCACAATCAACCAAGGCGCTCCAACGCATTCTTAGACGTCCCCAAAACAACCCACCAGCCAGAGGAGGAACCTGACGAGGACTCCTACAGACTCCGCACATTCAACACCACGCAGAAAGGAGGTCAGTCGTACAACGTGCGTTCACCTCACGCGTTAAAAATAAGTTTGACGCGGGAAAGTTTCAGTCTTTCTTCCTTGTTTCTCGTAAAAGTTGGCAGCGGCCGGCGTTTTTTTAATCGGACGTGAACGATCGATTGTGGTTTAAGTTTTAAAATCGGTCTGGTATCCTTCAGGAGAAGCGTTTAAGCTCTGTGCTATCGTGAATCATGTGGGGTTTATGAGTTGTAAATCAGCGGGGAGCGTTTCCGTTTACTTTTGAGGTAAAAATAAACGGTACTTGGAACTGAGTTTTCGGGCTCACTCGACGCCGCAATTAAAAGAGGCGTAGTGGTATCTTGTTTATCGAGGGTTTTCGTCGAGAACGAATAACGGGCTTGGTAAACGTTATTTAAAATTGAGTGGTGATCGTTACGTCAGGGAAATAAACTTTGACGATGGAAATTTTGCTGTTTTTACGCGAATTCGTACGCACGCGGCGATGTTACAGGAAAAGTTAACCTCTATTTAAATTATGTAAACTTCCAGTGTATTTTGTGTACTTTCAAACAATTGCTCTCCAGTAAATAATCTTGAATTCGCTTTATTACGACGGTATTCGCCGCAAGCCAGGCCCAGTCCAACGAGGGTGAAAATTTATCTAATCTGCTTACATAAGATATGATTTAAACTTCCCACTAAGTTCCCAACTTGAGATTAAGTTTGGAAAGATAACAAAATTATACTAAAGTACTGCTATTATGTTAAATGCCTCGTAATCGGCCCACGGTTGAACAATAAATTATTGTTTAATATTGAAAATTCAGTTCTTTTGTTACAAATTTGAAGTAACCTTAAACAATATCTATTTTAAGACTAAAAGTCTTAAAATTAACTTAACCTCGTAAATCCGGACTTTATTTACCTTCTACATACATTTAGTTCTACAGACCGATTCAAAAATTCTGAGTTGTGTGATTTTGGAAATTACTTCAATAAATATTTAAAGTTTGTATCTCACATACCAGCAGGCTTAGGTCGATTCAGAAGAGCTGGCACAAAATGCACAAATAATAATACTAGCTTTTTTTTATACGACTGGATGGCAAACGAGCAAGTGGGTCTCCTGATGGTAAGAGATCACCACCGCCCATAAACATCTGCAACACCAGGGGGATTGCAGACGCGTTGCCAATACGAGGCTTAAGATGGGATACCTCACGTGAATTTCACCGGCTGTCTTACTCTCCACGCGCCGAAACACAACAGTGCAAGCACTGCTGCTTCACGGCAGGATTAGGGAGCAAGATGGTGGTAGCAATCTGGGCGGACCTTGCACCAGGTCCTACCACCTGCAAATGGGTTCAGTGGTTTAGACATGATGAATTAACAAACGTCCGAACCTCCAAACATCTTCACAAACTTTCACATTTATAATATTAGTATGATAGGATAGGATAGAATACTGGGAGTTTTAGTAGTGGGAATTAGTGGGATTTTATTATTCAAGTAGATTTTACTCGCGGCTTCCTTCACTTGTGTTAATCACGACATCTGGCAGTCGAAATGAAATTCCGGGACTTTGCAAAATTCCATCGTTGTCTCACTCATAATATACGAATAGTGAATAGGCTGTTACTGAACCAGTGAGACTGGCCTCATCTGCACTTTTTCTCAAGTGAGATACTTAGGATAGATAGAATCACGGGTCAGTTTTAGATAAAAAAAACGTTGTGCAGTTAACCCTTTGACCATTATTTTTTTAAAGCAATGAATCGAGAACTTTAACGATACGCACAGCATGAATGTTTTTTTTTATGATTTTTGAGAAAGAGAAATGTATATATTATTGCAGGGTTTCCGAATTATGAGACGGCAATATGTTTGCCGCTATCAGCCAAGGGCATTAATTGACAAGACTGTCATGTCAGTTTGCCGGGGGAACTACGGGTGGCACGACGTATCTAAAATAAATAAATTAAAAACCAATAGATGATAAGAAATAATTAAAACCTTTATTTAACTTAAAACTGAATTCTTTCAAATAAATAACCGGGCAAGAGCATATCGGGCCATTTGAAGTATTGAATTAAGCTATTGCTCCATATATAAATCAATAACAATTGTAGCCTAACCCACCCTTTCCTTTAATAAACACCAGACACTTAACGGATAGTGGCAGATATATTGCCGTCTTCATTTTTTAAAATTATCAAATAACAGATTTTTTTCTTTAAACTTTATATCGCCAATCTTGTCTCTAAAAGTAGAGAATTGTGACTATCGGATAAATCCAGCAAACAAAATTTTATTTACAAACATTTTTGTTCAATTGTAAGGAATAGTTAAAAATCTAAGTTCAGGCCTAAGAATCATCATTTAACATGGGTTGGAATAACGTTTATCTGCTATTCTTTTTTTCGTAAATTGGTACGAGTATGTTCTCTTATGCGAACCAAAAGTTATATTAACTAACAACACGTTCATTGAGAAAAAAATAAAATATCTGAGTCGTATGACGGCAAATATCTTGCCGTTACCCACTAAAGGGTTAAGTGCATAAATATGTATCTATTCGAACCACTCTTATTACATCCGAATAGGAGTCTGTGCTAAATATTTTTGAAGGGTTAGATAACTCCGTATTTAGTCGACTGTACTGTAAAATTGTTGCATTTCAAGGACTTTACGTCACATGTCGCTTACGTCACGAAAGTGGCAAAGGAAAAATGCGAAATTTCCATTTTGACTTCAACTTTTGACTATGACAGTCTAGGCTACTGTTTGTCCTGAGAACGTGCATTGTTTCTGCGGGAGGTAGACAAAGTTATAGGCAATAACTAGTATTACAAAACATGTAACTACTAGGATTCCTGAAAAAAACAACTGAAAATAGAACGGAAGTCCATTTTTCAAAATCTTTTAAAGTATATACGTAAAGTGTGTTTGAGCGTGGCGGAAACTAAAATAGGTCTAATAAATTATGGCTAATATCATGTTTATGACATAGAAATATCAATACTACTGGCAGTAGTGGTGATGATTAATGACACTTCCTTATTTTTTGTACAAAAAATAATAAATAATATATATTTAACGGTATTATAGTATTTTAAAGAATGAGATCAGTTGTTCCAAATACAGTTTTCCTTTATGAATATCATTCTGCTCAAAATATATAATATGTCGGCGGCCGAACGTGAAATCCGCCAGATCACGAAATTCCTAGGCATATCATGAAATGGCGCCGTTTCATGGTATGCCTAAAAGTTGGGCAATCATATCAATAAGAATCAGATCGATAAGAGCATCGTATTCGTCGATATTAGGACACATCGTAAAATACTTTTTTTTTGTAATCAAAATTCAAAATTCAAAATTCAAATGATTTATTCAGTAAATAGGCCGCAATGGGCACTTTTACACGTCATTTTTTAAACTACCAGCGCTTTCGGAAAGACCATCATTGCCAAGAAGAATGCGCCGCAAGAAACTTGGCAGAAAGTCATTTTTTCATAAAAATATAATTACAAATAAAAACTTAAAAACTATATTATACAATTAAAGAAAAAAAAATACAAAAAATAATAATAAAAGAAATACAGGGATGTATGGGGTCCCTTAGTTACAATACTAAACACTAACTATATCTACGTTCAGTGGAAGTGTAGAATGCTTCCACCGTCATAAATTTTAAAATAATAATAACAATAATTTGGTTCTGAAATATACATTTCAGGTCAAGTAACCATTAAGCTTTTGGATTTCGAAGGCAAGTTCACGTCTGCCGCCCCCAAAGTTAGCTCACACGCACTCATGTCATGCTCTGAAAGCAGAGCGGTACCGAGGGCATGGTATTGCTTCCGTTCCCATAAGCTCTATAGGATCAAAAACGATATGCCTGGGAATTTCATGATTTGCCTTTTCTATTCTAATCTAAGACTAGGCAAATCGTTAAACAGTGTGTTTTCAACAATATGGCGGATGTCCCTTAGACAAATTATGAAATGGCGCCATGATATGCCTATGAATTTCGTGATCTGGCGGATTTTACGATAGGCCGCCGACACATATATTATTTTAAACTTTTGTGATTTTACCTTTATGCCTTATGCCTATCTGTGTTTATCGCTATCGCAGTTACTTTGCAGTTCCATTGCAAACCATCTGCAACTTTTCACGCGTTAAGCCACCATAAAGCCAGTTTCGATATGCTGACGTATCATCCCAGCCTATATACGTCCCACTGCTGGGCACAGGCCTCCTCTCAGAACAAGAGGGCTTGGGCCGTAGTTCCCACGCGGGCCCAGTGCGGATTGGGAACTTCACACGCACCATTGAATTGATTCGCAGGTTTGTGCAGGTTTCCTCACGATGTTTTCCTTCACCGCAAAGCTCGTGGTAAATTTCAAATGTAATTCCGCACATGAATTTCGAAAAACTCAGAGGTGCGAGCCGGGGTTTGAACCCACGACCCTCTGCTTGAGAGGCGATAGGTCAAACCACTAGGCCACCACGGCTTATATGCTGACGTATGTAACGGTCCAATTATCGTGTGACGTCAGAGTCCCTGATTGGTGGTTCAAATTACGCGGAGCGTATAGTAAATGAAAACAATTCTCGTTACGTTTCTGTTTGACTTTAATTTGGCCAATTCGTAACTCACAAATTATTTTACTTAATTGTTTTATGCAGTATTAACGGTTTAATTTGTCATAATTTGCTTTAAAATATAGGGATCCATGCGTTATAGGAATTCGAAATGTTACGAGTAATTTACTGGTACATATTTGAATATCAAAAATTGTATTGTAAATATCCTGTTTGGAAAGAGAAACACAACAACAGTTTTAAAATTCTCATTAGGACTTATCAGGTTCTTCCTTTGGCAGAAAAAAATCCAGTGCTACATTAAAATAGAGGCATTACCTTATTCATTACTGGCCTCGATAAAAAGGGATCTTTTTGTCAACATTCTGATCCTTGTAATTGGTCGTACTCGTACAGCAGTAAAACGAAGATATCCGACACACACTTGGCCAGCTTTTGTACACTCATCAATATATTTTCGCAACAAATTTTGTCAAAAGCCGAACACAATGTTCATCACAATATTCAACCTATCAGCTCGCACTACAATAGCTGTTAGCATAAAGCAGCATACAATGGAGCTGTCCCTATTGTCTCCATGAGTCCTGTCATCGAGTTTTATAAGATCGCGTGTCTGTACGCAGCTTTATGATAAAGCGCAGTCGGTTATGAGCAATATGAAAGAAGTTTTTTTTTGGAGGGAAATTATGATTTTTAATATAAACGTAAAAGTTTGTGAGGACCTATTTATGTGTGTGTGCTACGGGCTCGGGCTTCTGAGTTTTTCGGAATTCATGAGCGAAAATACATTTAAAATTTACCACGAACGATACGGGGAAGAAACCTGTACAAACCTGTGAATTCAATGGTGTGTGTGAAGTCCGCGTGGAACAAACGGCCCAAGACCTATCATTCTGAGAGGAGGCCTGTGTCATGCAGTGGGACCTTATTTAGGCTGGGATGCTGATGATTTTAATAAAAACCAACACCTGCTCCGTACCCTCAAACCCTTAAAGCTCACTTCGTGTTTAATATCTACAATAACAAACATCTGTTACGGCTTTTTCCTGTAGAAAATACCCATGGCTGTCGAATTAAGTTGCCCACGTAAGCCTCAAGGGATTAAATCCATGACCCTCCTGTTTTTGGGTCGGTCAACCCCATAGAGCACTAAAGAAAGGAGTTGCTTTTACAAAACAATGACTTAAAAGTACTCTACATAGAAATGATACAGAAAAACAAGTACATGGAGGAAAAGGGTGTTGAATAAAAAACAAATTAAAAATAAAAATTCATAGTTACTAACCACTAATCATTTTATACAAGTGACAAGTGGATGCAAGTGGCAAGTTGTCGTTCATTGTGGCGTTCTAAGGGGGAGGCCTTTGTCCAGCAGTGGACGTCTTCGGGCTGATGATGATGATGATGATGATGAATCATTTTATACTTATGTGGCAACACTTGCGCGGTCGAACTGTTTAATTGCGAATAAGTGCTTAGCCGTAAGTACTTTGTCGTCAAACCATTCGTACGTCGCCGTCGTTTTAATGCTTCAGTTATTTCTAGATGTTATAGCGCAGTAAAACTTTAAAGTAATTGTTCTCTTTAGCCTTTATTTATAATTATACTAGCCTTCATCCACGGCTTCGCTCACCCAAATAATACAAAATATCTACTTCTTAAAGCGTAACTCCATTACTGGAGGTTAAATAAAATAAAAATAAAAAAAATTGCCTTGAATTGAATTTGGTTTGCCGTTAGCTCTGAAAATGTCTCTCTGTCTTGACCCATCCGGAACAGTTAGTATAAAATAAAACAAGATAAAAGTAACCTACAAAGTTTATATGTATTAAACTATATAAAAAAATAAAAAACTATACTAATCCTATATCTAAATCTACCTACTACTATCCTACTATCCTATATCTAAATTCATCCAGCATTCATTTGTTGTGTAATTAAATGATAAACATTCAAACATCCTCACAGACTTTCTCATTTATAATATTTCTCATAAGTAGTAGAGAACTAGCTTTTGCCCAGGGCTTTGCCCGTGTGGAATTCGGTTATTGCGCGCTGTTCCCTCGGGAACTGTGCATTTTTCCGGGATAAAAAGTAGCCTATGTTACTTTCTGGCCCATAAACTATCTCTATGCCAAAAACCACGTCGATCAGTCGGTCCGTTTCGACGTGAAAGACGGATAAACATACACACAAACACACACACTTTCGCATTTATAATATTAGTAAGTATGGATGGATGAATAAATCGCCACCTGCAAGGAATATCATTGTAACTCATTTTTTGACAATTTTGAGTTACAATCATTATTTTGCAAGAAATAGATTAGAATTATCTTTTTTTATCTCTTATCCTTGTATCTCAACTCCTTTGCGTTTAAAAGTTAGGGCTTGGAAAAACTTTGTAAGGGTGCACTGGGGTGAAATATTACCAACTTCAGTTACGCCATACTCCTTTCAAACTACCTTTGTCCCAATGGCATGAAAAAAATTGTATTACTATTTACATTTTTATTCCTCAACATAGTTATGTTGTTAAGGAGTTCCTTATTATACTAACATTTTACTTTACAATGCATGACTTTTTTTGCAAAAAAAAAAATATGTTATAATAATTGGGGTTACTTCCAGGAAAAAATAATAAAAATATATTATTTTTAATCCTGTTCCCGTTAAGGAACTGCATGCATTATGCTGTATGAGTTTCTTCGACATCGTCTAAAAAAATAATTAAAAAATGCAATGAACTCCGACCAAAACCAATATAATGGTTCCGACATGCTTCCTTGTGCTTATGAAATAAAGACCCTCATAAATGCAAACATTCTTTACTTATTTGGTATTTGCAATAATAACGTCAATGCATAGAGTACCAAATCAGGAACGTTTGACAAAAACGTCAATGCATTAAGTACCGAATCGGGAACGTTTGAAAAAATCTTACTCAATGTTATGCACATAACGTAATATTATAAAATGATACTCACATAATGCTTTATTTAGTTTTTGTTTTTATCACCATCCGTAAGTTGACGAAAACAAAATTTTGCATCGACTCCCGATATTTGATTGGGTTACTCGATCCGTAGCACTAAAACGCTAACTAGCGACACACCGAAATATGTAGTAGCCCAGTGTGGTTTGTATTCTGAAATGTATAACAGAAGTCGATGCCTTCTTAGCATAATTCGTAAGCATGATGGTTGTGCCTGATCGGGAACTGTATGCACTGTACGGTTAATACGTACAAACAGAATTGTATGTCTGAGTAACAACACAATTTTCCAAACGTAATGTTCTAATGTTGTAGATTACCATCGTAAGTCACTAAAAAGGGTAAAAGAAATGTATTTGTGACTAAACAATTACAAAATTTTATAGTTTTAGCTTTGTTGATTATAAATTACACGGCGGTTTTGTACCAAGACTTAAATGTTTTTTATATAAAAAAATATAAACATAAAATGTGCCGCCCTATAAAGTTAGTGAAAATGAGTTACGATGATATTCCTTGCAGGTGTCGAAAATTTCTAAGTAATAAATAATTACTTACGTTACTTGAACATTAAGATCAACTGTTAAAATTTCTCCAGTTAAAGTCCCATATTTAACCCAACAACAATACTTAAACGTTGTTTATCTAATTGACAATTTCCAATTCAAATAATGTGCCAAAACTCTGTAAAGTTTGGGAATCCACAATTGAATTAGTTGCGGAATTTGCGGGAAAGTTTAGCAGGAGGCAATTAAGGATCGTAATCTTTAATTGATAATTAAATGTGGGAGGAGTTTTATTAATTAATAGTAAATTGTTCGACAAGGGACTAAAACCATAACGATACAAGATGTTTAGCCACCCGAGCAGAGTGAGGGTGGCTATAGTTCGAGTGGCATTATGGTTGTTTAGTCACACACTCTACTTTTCACTTTGAATGCAAGGGAAAAAAAATATAACTCATGTCTTAAATGCTCCGGGAAGCAGGGCTACGTAGCCCGAAACAAGTCGTGCTAAACTCGATTTAAGACACAAGTTATCCGGTTTTTCATTAAATATGATATGACTAAGTCTTGCGGTAGTTTTATGTTCAAAAAGGAATATTATATAATTAAATAAGTAACTGAAAACCTGAGACACCCCAAAAAAATTTTTTATTTTAAGGATTGCGTTTACGTATTTTAGAATACCTTCATTATTTTCACAAAATAGGCTTGCGTTTGACTTACTTAATAATTCTACTTGATTTCTAACTCTACATACTATAGTACTTAACTTGTAATTGTCAGTTGCACTTCGCCGTTTTTACACAGAATACTTAAGTAAAGTACAGAAGCCTCACTGCCGTACAAAAGTGACGTTTAGACATAAGAATCGCGGCACGTGTAGTGGAATAGCACACTCTAGGGGGCCCGAGGCATCTACTTGTAGCGGAAAATAAAATCGCGGAGTGAGCCGCGCCAGGTTATTAGAAGAAAATTAAACTGACAGCATAACGGTCAGTAATAAATAACGAGTATCTAAATATTATGCAATGTCACTAAAACATGTAGTACCTAATCGGCGTTACATTTCGACTGAGCACAATAAAAAAAGGGATTTAAGAACACAAACACAACCTTAATAAAAAATAGTATAATAGATTCTACTCTCGATTCTGAGCAAAGTACTTTCTGGTTTCCAGTTATTTAATTTATAGTTAGGTATTTGTTTATAGACCTCTGCAGAGTAACATCTGAATTAGCCATTTAATATAGTCGGCAAAGGAACGTTTTAATATGAGAGGGAGGAAAACGAGCAAGCGGGTCATCTGATGGCAAATGATCACCACTGTCCTAAGTACCAACGTTGGCAAGTTGTTACAGATCGTTAATAACAATTGGGAATACTTATGCCAAAATGTCGTTGGCATTTTCTATTCACCAACATATTTCCTAAACACGCTACGGCAGACTTTCTTAAAATACTAATAAGTACCTAAAGTAATTCACGTGGGAAATTTTGGCAGACATTCAAATAAGAATAGTTTATTTACAAAATAACGGAGTGGACAGACGAAGTCGCCGGCGATCGCGCGTAACGCATTTATTATGCTTAAAGCTGAAAACTTTCCGAATTATAGCCAAACTAATCGGTCCGTCCGGATAGTAACAACTTTAACTATTCTTTGTTTGTAACACACAAAAAAGAGCATCATTTACTCAAATAAATGGTGGCGGAAATAGAATACAGTGTGTTACCGGCAGCGAGGCTCTTTTTAAGGGATTTTAAAGTTACGTATTTCTGTAACTTAATGATGAAATTAATTTAATTAATGAACTAAAATTCAGACTTTGATAACTTTCTAACAAAATTATTTGTCAGCAATGTAAAATCCGTGAGGTCTTAGAAAAACCTTCGGGTTTCGGGGGAAATCGGAAGGATTCGTTAGTAGAAAATGACAATGGTCTTTTTGACTTCGTAGCAATCTATCACGCGAAGAGTGCACTCGTTGTGTTTTCATTGATTTATATAGAGCAGTTAAAACCACCACTTACATATTTATTGAATTTGTTATTTTTCGGTAATTGATTTCCATGGGGAGTCAACTTAAACAGTGAATTTTAGCGCATTGGTTTTACTGTAATGCAGTAATTTTTAATTTTTATTCACAAATAAATAAATAAATAATAATAAATAAATTTCTGTAAATAGCCCATCACAGGAAATTGTTTATAATTAATATAAATATTTTCTAAAGAAGCTGAAAGTTCAAGAAAAGTGTTGACCGTAAATATTTTATTAAGGTTCAAGACCGAGTTATAGAAGCAGTGGGGATTTCGAAAAGTACATTAAACAATATTCAACGAAAGAAGACCAAAAAATCATTTGACATACCCAGGAGAAATACATACAGTATAACAACAGCTCTAGTATATACTTCCAAATAAAATTAGTGTGTTAAGGCGGGGTGTTCTCTATTAAATTAACGATGAAAGAATTAAAAAATGTCCTGTTTGTTTTATTTGTATCATGACAAGAAGTCATATTGTGTTAAAATTAGATGATAAAGAAACGTAATATTATTACAGTAAGGTTTATTTTGTACTGAGGGTTATTCTTTACATAACTTTTTACGGTAACTTTGAAAAGTTTTGCAAGTTGATAACAGAACAGAACCGCATATCACGATCGCGTGTCATCGTCTATACCCGAAGCATGCTTCGAAAATCCGAAGGTTTTTTTAAGAGCTCACGGAGTGTACAGCAAAGTAAATTGACAAGTAATAATCAAAGTATCTGTCGGCTGTCATTTATACTTACTTAGGTACAGGAGTTGAACGTTGAAGGAGTTGAACTGGTTTAGACTGTGATTCTATGAAGCAATGAAATCTTTTCGAAATGGTTTCTCAGTGGGAATATTAACTGTGTTTTTGACCAATGAAATTTGTTTATTATTCGTCTACCTCCTGGTATTTTTTCTGTGAACTTTGAAATGCGCAGTTTACAAAACGTTGCAACGCTGAGCAAGGAAAAGTGGGGAACAATTCATCGGCGACACTGACACTCAATAATTAAAAGAGCAATTTACTAGGTCATAAGTACCTAAATCAAATTTGTTTAATTTCTTATATCCTTAAAATGCACTGCAAAGTATAATTGACCCGTTTTCAAACGTTAGCTCATTGCAAGGGTTGAAATACAGACTTCGTGACCTATTTGTAAAGTCAACCCTTCAACTACCTTCAAGTAAGTGTTACTTTGTCAACTGTCGAGCATCGGTGTTGAGTATACTATACAGTACATCCAGTGGGTGATGTACTGACAAGTTAAATTTATACCGGAGCTTATCCGTCTTGTCTTTAAGGTAAGATTTTTGACATCGTAATCACACGCGAAGTTTGTGACGTCTGTGGGTTTTTTGTCGTAAACCTGTACCCAAGCTTGCATTTATATACGAGATTAATGGTGTTGCGGTCTGGTGCCTTAAGGGCTAAAACTGGGCCTTAAGGGTCTGCGAGTCCAGTTAATTCAAACACGTGTTAACTGGCACGTATCTTTAATGAGACTGACAAAAAGAACATAATTATTCAAAATTGGTAAAAAAAGTATAAAACCATAAATTCAATGGTATTAAGTATATATATTAAATAATTAGTGTCATTATTATTCTTGATTTTCGTGCGCTTTATAACAGTCATAAGTTCGGGTCTAATCTCATGTGATGTAAAAGAAAATGTAAAACGTGTGGCTTTTAATTAAGGGAAGAAAAAAGGTGTGACGTGACATGTGTGTGCTGCTGCTGAGTTTGAACTATGTTTCTCTAATGTTTCGTAGGGGTATAACGCAGCTAATTAAAAAAACCCTTTGGATAAGGTTATAAGGTTATGTAAAAGAAATAGTTAAGTTAATGAACTTTAGAGGCAGACCGAAGAGGAGATGGAGGGACGACTTAGATACCTATATTGTGGGATGGCGGGAGCTCGCCTTTGATAGGCAGGAGTGGAGCAAATAGAGGCAGACCGAAGAGGAGATGGAGGGACGACTTAGATGCCTATATTGTGGGATGGCGGGAGCTCGCCTTTGATAGGCAGGAGTGGAGCAAGAGGGGAGAGGCCTTTGCCCAGCAGTGGGACACAAAAATAGGCTAATAAAAAAAATGAAAAAAAAATAACTTTAAATAATTGTCCGCGGATACAGCGTTTCGCTCGAAACCTTCACTAATTGGTATTAACATTGGTCATGATGATCTTCCTGAAAGCGCTGGCAATATAAAGAAAGAGAAAAGTATAAAAACCGTTTGCGGTCTATACTTATACCTATAGACTAAAACATTTTGATTTTTAATGCACTTTTAACTTTGAAGCCCCTATAAAGTTAATACCTACCTGCGACCAAATTAATTTTAACACAAAAAAATGTGCTGATGTCAGTATGAAGATTACTTACTGGCTGTACACTGTTGTATGGTATTGAAGATTCACGTCCTTCTAAGTCAGGTAGTTCAGTGGTTCTAACTATCCCAGGACTTTGTATTTATGTTGGAGTTCCACTTTAAGTCTAACTTGAAACTAAGGATGTTCTCTTGGACCCCGTTTTTAATTGTTAGGAGAAAAAGATAGAAACTAATTTTAAAACAGGCCAAGTGCATATCGGGTCCAATCTAATATTAAGTTTTGATACAATACGTAAAGTAGATTCTAGAAAAAACCATTATCTAGTCCGTCAGCTATATTATCATATTGGATTATGCAATTTTCTTTTGTCAACCAAACAATTAAGAGAAGTCTCTTCGTTCCATTCTCCATACAAACGTAGTCCCGGTCTCATTTGAAAACTAGGCAACAGAAATTGATGAAATTTTGTAAGTATGGACTAGACGTAATTATCTATGCCGGTGGTTTTTCAGATTTCCATATAAATGTGTAATATTAGAATTACAGGAGCTCAAAAGTCGACAAAAAAGATGTCAAGTTTGCACGAGAATTACAGACTAATAAAGCATTTTTACAAAAATCGAAAAAACCACAGGCATAGAAAATTTAATGAATAGGTATCTTGATTGTAAAATATCATTGATTTATGTGCTATACTTTTCGTATACCTAATATGAGGACAACGAAACCCAAAATTCAACCGCCCAAATCTTGAAAAGCCTACAGCTATCTCGATATACGGGGGAGCATGGGGGAGACGGCAAATATATTTGTAATGGATTGAAACTTAGGATACACGTATTCAGAAAAAATAACAATAATAACAAATAATATAATTTGAATTTACTACTATTACTTACTATATACTACTACTATTGTTACTATAGGTATGTAGAACTTACGTTAAATAGTTATAGACACAGCATTTTTTTAATTAACCTCTTTATATTTGCTGCATGGAAACGTTAAGGATTTTTTGTAAACTTAAAGTACACGCCATAAATAAGTGACCACTTTTGTACCTTGTCGCTTTCAGTCGGTACACAATTTCGTATGGCTTTTCAATGACGTTAAAGTGACAAGGTACAAAAGTGATCACTTATTTATGACGTGACTTTAGTTTACAAAAAATCCTTAGACATGGATGCACAGAAAAATATAAAGAGGTGGATCGAACCCACGTCCTCATAATCTGTGCTGCGTTTTATAACCCTACACCACCGCTGGACAGGAATCTAGACACGAATTTTTCCTATGCATACATATCTCAGGTTGCTTATTTCTACTACGCTACTTATACTACTACTACTTGCTACTTACTAATTTGTATTTTTTTTTTGCATTGTATTGTTTTTATCGATTACACGAGAATTGGCTTACTAAAAGTAAACTTATATCGTGTACTTAGCGATAATGCAAGGTAACGCGGCACGAAGTTCCGGTGGCAAAGCCGGATTTGGCAGCCGGATTCACTCCCGGTTTTCATAAATTGATTGTTTGTACTGTTGTGTAACGTGCAGGGGTAATGTAGCCGAACGGAATCAGCTCTGTTTTATACGGATATTTGAGTCTCAGTGTACCTACAAGCCTTTATTTTTACTTGCAATCTATGTATGTATGTATGTATGCACAAGACCGGTCTGAGAGGAGAGCATTGGGGGAGGCCCATGTCCAGCAGTGGACGTCTTTCGGCTGACATGATGTATAAATTTACTATATTGTATGTTGTTGTTTCTTTAAAAAAATATGGCTCTGTCCATCGGAGGACAATTTTGCCAGTGTCTAGTAGTTTTTGCCGTTTTACGGTAAAAAAAATCTAGAAAATGAAATATGAGAGGTAATGGTGGATGAACGATGACAGCGCGAATCTATAATCTACTATATTGTAATATTGTATTCCGATCCAATTTATGACAAGCGTAAAGACGCCATTAACCCGACCATAGACATTTAGTGATGTGAAAACCTAGAACCTATTGCAAAATAATTAATCTGTTCAGTAAATCGATTATTTATTAATTGAATAGATCAACGTATTTTTTCTATTTTATTATTTATAATACATGATTTAATTCCAAAGACTGTTTATTCAATTATAAAAGCAGTAACTATGTTTTTTTTATTTTAAGGAAAGTAAATAAAAATCGCTTATTCATCCGCGCATTAATCGATTTTTAAAATGTCAAATTTTCCACCATCTCTACGCTAGTCTATGCTACTACACATTATACACATGTTTCAATCAAGAAATAACGTCAGATTTTGACGAAGATTTTTCAAATGAAAAATAAATATTGAAATCAAGTGAATTTTGACGAAAAAAGTGATTATACATCTAGTTAAAAAACACGAAGAAAATAAATGTGTTATTGATTCGATCCAGTGGGTGTTTATACAAGAATTTTGATGAAATCGGTTTGTTTACACTTTTAATAAATTGGATAGGCATAACGTTTAGCTGTTACCCGCGACTTTGCCCGCGTTAGACTTCGTTTCTCGCTATCCCGCGGGAACTATGCAGTTTTCCAGGATAAAAACTATCCTTTGGCCTATTTTGTTGTATATGTGTGTGTTCTTTCGTTTTTCTTTCTATGTCCTTCCTCGGGACTCAATCTATCGTATACCGAATTTCATCTAAATCAGTTAAGTAGATCCAGAGGTTACCCCCTACAACCTCAAAAATACAAACCGGCCACCAACGAGATGGATGTCCATCTGCTCACTGAATTTCATTCAAATCTGTCGAGTCGTTTCAGCGTGAATGACAAAGAAATACACGCAGCCGAAAGACGTCCACTCTCCGCTCAGACCGATCTTGTGCTTTCCGCATCCACTGCGATCCCGCGACCTTAACCAGGTCGTCACTCCATCTTGTTGAAGGCCTACCGACAGCTCGTCTCCCGGTCCACGAACGCTACTCGAGAACCTTCTGATCCCATCGGTCATCAGCCCTGCGAGCAACGTGCCTTGCCCACTGCCACTTCAGACACGCACACATATACATGCTCACAAACTTTCGCATTTATAATACGACTAGTAATATAGTAGGATCTACCTTCTCAAGCAACGTCTTTCAAGATAAATTATATCACAAGCGACGAAAATATGAACCATTGCAAAGCCAGCGTAGACATAAATGAGCTACACATCAAGAGCTGCGATTAAGAGCTTTCATCAGCACTCATTTGTAATGGACATAAGTCGTTTCGAAACGTGGCGTTCAAAATAAGATTCCGTTTGTTGGAAATGTAAATAAATCAAGTCTCTCCGACCAAGCTCGCGAGTAAGCATGCCGGGAGATGCCTTTAGCTTATTTTTAAGGTTCCGTACTAGAACAGTGTCAAACGGAATCCTATTACTGTAGCTACGCTGCCACCGTTTGTCCGTCTGTCTTTCACAGAGATGTTTTCTGAGAATCGTAACACACTGACTATCTACAGTTGGAATTTATGCCCAATATGTATTTTTATTTATATAGATCTTTGTAGCCGCTGCATATAATAAAAACAAATCAAAATTAAAAATGAACGAGTTCCCATGCAAATAACGCATTACTTATATTTGTTTTTGTTGTTTCTCAATGTAACGTTCAAACATCAAACTACTAACATTGAATAATAATACAATGGTATATAATATACTGCATGATTCACAACCGCAATGACACATACTTTCATTCGTGTTGTATATCTGTGCTTAATACTATTGTTATGGCTTGTATTGTGAATAAATATAAAAATATATGTGGGATCGTGCGAAGGTAAAGAAACTTTCCGAATAAAAGTAAGAAAAAGTTTATTAAAAAATAAAATGCTGGAATACACTGACAGCAAGGGAAATAACCTAAAACACAACTAGCATGTAGGCTTTCTCGATCAAAGCTCAAATCAAATCACTCACTCGCTCGCTTCTCGCTCGACTCATTCACTCCGCAGTAGTCTTCAGTCATTCAGTCGCTCGTTTACATCAAATCACTCGTACAAAAATTCACCTTCATTTCCACATGTATTTTCTTTCTTTTATTGATTATGTTATATCAACAATAAATAAAATGACATGCCAAAAGACGAACCCCGTGCAATGAAGATTAAGATAACTTAGGTATATTATGTTATTTCTATTTTTTCAGAAAACGTGAAAGTAACAAACACACGTACACACGCACGCGCATACACGTATATATCCACACTCACTCACAGTCTATGAAATTCATTAATAATAGTAGGATTTTATCAACAGTAAAATATTTTCCACGATCGATATCATATTTTATGGACGCAAAAACGCATGTTATCATCTCCAGTTATAGGTGCTACGTAAAATTCAAACGGAGGTAGAAAGTAAACGTTTGTGTTTGTGGAAGAGTATTTTTGAGCAGAGGGAGTACTTCGCCCTCATGATTGCATTATGGAGGCTTTATATAACATGTAGCTGTCAAGAGGTAATAGAGAGTTTTAACAAGTCATATTCAAGGTTTCATAGTTCTATAAGGAACTGTTATAGCACCGCCATGTCACATGTCCGTCCGTTTGTGCACGGCTTACCTTAGAGCTATTAGTGCTAGAAAGTTGCAATTTAACATGTTAGCCACAACGGCTCTTTATTAAACACCAACACATAGTAAACAAGCAAAACTGCTAAAGAAAAGCTAAAAAAATTGTAATTTGGGTGTTACGTAACTTTTAGGAAGGGGGGTGGTAAAGAAAAATGTTACGGCGCGTTACATAGGGGGAGGGGGGGTCAAAAATCTCCAAAAATTGCGTTACGTATTACTTGAACACCCCCTTTGCTCAGGGACTATCAATGCTAGAAAGCTGTAATTTTGCACGAATATGTATGTAAACTATGCCGACAAAATAGTACAATAAAAATTTCAAAAACATTTTTTTTGTGTGTACCTCGCATAGACATTTTTTTCTCATCCAACCTTGTAGTGTGGGGTATCGTTACAGAGGTATTTTAAAATCATTAGGGGGTTGCTAAAACGACTTTTCGATTCAGTAATTTGTTTGCAAAATATTCAACTTCAAAGTGCAAATTTTCATTAAAATCGAGCGTCCCCCCCCCTCCGTCCTCTAAAATCTAAGCCGGTGCGTGGAAAAATTTGAAAAAATTCAGAATGGTAGTAAGTATATCAAACATTCAAGGAAAACTATAACGGCTAAGTTTGCTTGAGAATTATTAATAGTTTAAGAGTAAATAGCAGCTTAAGGTATAAAATATACTAAAATTGAAAGATTCCGTATAAAATACGAAATCCTTGGAAAAATATTACTTATTTTTTTTGTAATGGCTACGGAACCCTATTTTGGGCGTGTCCGACACGCTCTCGGCCGGTTTTTGATTTAGGAATCCGTTTGTAAAGTGGTGATTTTTGGTAGGGGAAAGTGCCTCGCCCTCTACGAGTACACTGTGCGTGGCCTCACTCGCACGCTGTCTCTTCATTTCTTTCTCTTCCATTAGATAGGAAATGAAAAGGATCAGTGTAGTCATTTTCTATCCGACCGAACGAAGCAAATAAAAATAGTACTTGATGCAAAAAATCTGCTTAAGACCAGGTACTTACTTATTAGCTTAATTAGCATTAAGAAGTACTAGTCATACTTGTTAGAGACAAAATGCTGCACTTCGTGAAGAAAGCAAGCCGCTTTGCACAGTGATAGTACAGACTAAACTGAGTGATTTGACTCGCAGCAGCGGAAGTTTCACCCCTTAGGAACAGAGATGGCGCCACTTCTTTAAAAAATATTTCAAAAAAATCTACAAGCTAAAGTAATAGACCGATTTCAATGTTTAATATCTCAAATGAGAGCCTATTATATACGTTACTTATAAAAAAAAAAAAAAATATTTACAAAAACTTTTGTCAAAAAACGCCATCTTAAGTTTTTTTTTCTTACCTGATTGTAGTTTTTACTTGATTGCTTAAAAAAACTGTATGCAACATGAATGGTTTATGCCATATACATATTATTGAGTACATAACGAGTATTTACAAAAAAATCCGACACCGATACCTATCATATTTACGAAATATTGAAAGTTTAAATGTGAGCACAAATTTCTTAAAAAATATTTCAAAAAATTCTACAAGCTAAACTAATAAACCGATTTCAATGTTAAATTCCCAAATTAAGCTAATAACATTCATTATTAAGACAAAAAATATAAAAAAAATATTTACTGAAAACTTTGGCAAAAAACACCATCTTAAGTTTTTTTTTCTTACCTGATTGTATTTTTTACTTGATTGCTTAAAAAAACTTTATCAACATAAATGTTTAATGCATATACATATTACTGAGTACATAACAAGTATTTTAAAAAAAATCGACACCGATACCTATCATATTTCATGAATATGAAAGTTTAAATGTGAGCACAAATTTCGTTAAAAAAAATCAAATAAATTCTACAAGCTAAACTAATAAACCAATTTAAATTTTAATATCCTAAAGTAAAGCTCATAAAATTCATTATGTAGAAAAAAAAATAAAAAAATATTTACTGAAAACTTTTGGCAAAAAACGCCATCTAAAGTTTTTATTTCTTACCTGATTGGTAGTTTTTACTTGATTGCTTAAAACATTGTATGTTGTATGCAACATGAATGGTTTAATGCATACTTATATATATTCTGAGTAAATAACAAGTATTATAAAACAAAACCGACACCGATACCCTTCATACTTCACAAAATATTTAAGTTTAATTGTGCACGCTTTTCTTACAAATAAATTTTAACGAAATCTTCAAGTGAAACTAGTACTCTGATTGTAATGTTAAATGTTATATGAAAAGAAGAACAAAATTACCTAATTTATTAAAAAAAAAAGTTTTTCCTGGTGTTACGAAAAAATATAATTACTTTAAAATTAGTAATTATTAAGACAAAAAATAAAAACTATACCGTTTCCGGCATAGTTGGTTCTGAGATGTAATATATATTGCTTAGTAGTTGGCGAATTTATTTAAAAATTAGCTTTTTATCTGATAGGTAGGACTACAGCTTATAAATATGTCACATTTGAAATATAAGACTATGAACATCAATGTTTATCAAATATTTAAATTAAAACCTATAAGTCCTCTTCGGGTTCATTGGCAGATGTAGAACTGAAAAGGAAAAGTCGTTTTGAAGTACTTGTGCTATTCCAATACTACAAAATCACAGATCTTTTAGACACAGACTGTGTTGCTGTAATTACTGTTGAATTATTTTTGTGCCTAGTTGATTACCATTAGATCTAAAATTTTGTGCCTACCTGTGGAAATCAGTGGTCAGCATACAAAATAACCCTGCATTGAATATTATAAAGTATTAACTTACTTTTGATTTGTACAGCCACCTTTGCAGGATTTACTCTGGGCAGTGCATGGTAAGCTGAACCGACGACACCCACAACGCATGGTATCGCAGCCAGATTTGCAGCCACAATGGTCCAAGAGGCTTAATTGCGACCAAATCGATGTAACTGCCGACAATTCTGGAGTCCTTCTCTTTTGCCTTAGTCCATCCCAAGAAGATGGACATGGTATGGACATGCTCTCTATAAACATACACTGCGTGCAGCTTACCAAGCGGGCTAATATGGAGAAACGCTCTGAAACCAGAAGTTTCCGTACCATGTCCATCTTCTTGGGGATGGACTAAGGCAAAAGAGAGTTGGCAAAAGAAAGTAAGCCTCTTGGACCATTAAGTATTGTGGCTGCAAATCTGGCTGCGATACCATGCGTCGTGGTGTCGTCGGGTCAGCTTACCATGCACTGCCCAGTGTAAATCCTGCAAAGGTGGCTGTACAAATCAAAAGTAACTTAATATAATATTCAATGCAGGGTTATTTTGTATGCTGACCACTGATTTCCACAGGTAGGCACAAAATTTTTGATCTAATGGTAATCAACTAGTCACAAAAATAATTCAACAGTAATTACAGCAACACAGTCTGTGTCTAAAAGATCTATGATTTTGTAGTCTGGAATAGCACAAGTACTTCAAAACGACTTTCCTTTTCAGTTCTACATCTGCCGATGAACCCGAAGAGGACTTATAGGTTTTAATTTAAATATTTGATAAACATTGATGTTCATAGTCTTTTAATTCAAATGTGACATATCTATAAGCTGTTGTCCGATGTAGCTGTAAGTCCTACCTATCAGATAAAAAGCTAATTTTTAAATAAATTCGCCAACTACTAAGCAATATATATTACATCTCAGAACCAACTATGCCGGAAACGGTATAGTTTTTATTTTTTGTCTTAATAATTACTAATTTTAAAGTAATTGTATTTTTTCGTAACACCAGGAAAAACTTTTTTTTAATAAAATTAGGTAATTTCGTTCTTCTTTCATTTAACATTAAACATTAAAATCAGAGTACTAGTTTCACTTGAAGATTTCGTTAAAATTTATTTGTAAGAAAAGCGTGCACAATTAAACTTAAATAATCGTGAAGTATGAAGGGTATCGGTGTCGGGTTTTTTTTTATAATACTTGTTATTTACTCAGAAATATATATAAGTATGCATTAAACCATTCATGTTGCATACAACATACAATGTTTTTAAGCAATCAAGTAAAAACTACCAATCAGGTAAGAAATAAAAACTTTAGATGGCGTTTTTTGCCAAAAGTTTTCAGTAAATATTTTTTTATTTTTTTTTCTACATAATGAATTTTATGAGCTTTACTTTAGGATATTAAAAATTTAAATTGGTTTATTAGTTTAGCTTGTAGAATTTATTGATTTTTTTTAACGAAATTTGTGCTCACATTTAAACTTTCATATTTCATGAAATATGATAGGTATCGGTGTCGATTTTTTTTTAAATACTTGTTATGTACTCAGTAATATGTATATGCATTAAACCATTTATGTTGGATAAAGTTTTTTTAAGCAATCAAGTAAAAAATACCAATCAGGTAAGAAAAAAAAACTTAAGATGGTGTTTTTTGCCAAAAGTTTTCAGTTAATATTTTTTTTATATTTTTGTCTTAATAATGAATGTTATTAGCTTAATTTTGGGATATTAAACATTGAAATCGGTTTATTAGTTTAGCTTGTAGAATTTTTTGAAATATTTTTTAAAGAAATTTGTGCTCACATTTAAACTTTCATATTTCGTTAAATATGATAGGTATCGGTGTCGGTAATATATATGATGTTTGTTATTTAAACCCTTAATTGTAATTATTATAGTACTTAGAGTAAAAATTGTATGTGACTGAGTGAGTCAACTTCTGGTTCCGACAGAATATTAGCGCTGCGACAGCATGTCGCAGCACATGCTGAGTCGGCGCCTTTTCGCGACTGTGCCGTGACAACTTTTATCTATCTAAATCCAAGTCTAATGGTGACTTTTCACCGGCGAGGCGAGCCGAGACGAGGCGAGACGAGAATTGAAATTTGTATGCATTCTCGCGCACCCGCCGCGAGCCGCCTCGGGCCGCGGCGGGCTCCGCCATACAAATATCAATTCTCGTCTCGCCTCGTCTCGTCTCGCCTCGCCGGTGGAAAATCACCTTAACTCGTAGACGGAGGGTTCTATTACATTCTACAAATCCCCTAAGAGCCTATGCTAGCTGGCGCGATTTGCACGGAGAGGGTGGACGCCATTTGAAAAATATGTACCTAGTATGAGCAGTGCTAACTGCGCGAGCGCGTGCGACGGATTTTACCCGCGCCAGCTAGACCCTTAGCCCTAGCCCCTAGTTAGCCTTAGTTAGCCCTTAAGTTAAGATAATGGGAAAAAACCCAGTATCTTTGTACGGGAACACCCTTTACTTTTATAGAGTTAAGCTTTATTACGTACTAGTGTTCTAAATGAATGTAAGCCGTGGTGGCCTAGTGGTTTGACCTATCGCCTCTCAAGCAGAGGGTCGTGGGTTCAAAGCCCGGCTCGCACCTCTGAGTTTCTCGAAATTCATGTGCGGAACATTTGATATTTACCACGAGCTTTGCGGTGAAGGAAAACATCGTGAGGAAACCTGCACAAACCTGCGAAGCAATTCAATGGTGTGTGTGATGTTACAATCCGCACTGGGCCTGCGTGGGAACTATGGCCCAAGCCCTCGTACTCTGAGAGGAGGCCTGTGCCCTGCAGTGGGACGTATATAGGCTGGGATGGATGGTTCTAAATGAACCGAAAGACTGAACTAGTACATTTTCACAATTGTACTAGTTGGGAGCGATCCGTTTATTTAGCAAACGAGCACACACACACACAACTACCGTATTTCGTTAAGCCCGAAAAATATAATCTATCATGAAATTCCATTACAATACTAAGATTCAGTATAATTTGTACCTATGTTTAAGCATTGCAGACTATTTTTACTTGTGCGTATGACAAACTGCCCTAGTTGTTTTCTGATAAATGAATTGTCATAAAATTGGAAGAGCACTTATTAGAATTTTGTATCAATGTTTGTCTTAGATGACTAATGATCTTTGCTTTTGATCGTCGCTTCGCCGTGAGTACTAATTAAGCTAATATAAGGCCTATTTTACTACCCTCTTATAAGCACCTATGTAACCCCGATCTAAAAAGAGGGAAATCAAAGTTTAACGTCAATGTCTTTCTGTTTTTCTGTTTGTCTGTGGCGTCGTAACTCTCAAACGGATAGGATTGATTTCGATGCGTTTTTATTACGTGAAATTGAGTTTTGCGGTGTTTTTAGCTATGTTGGATAATAATTGACTTTTTTTAACCCCCGACGCAAAAAGAGGGGTGTTATAAGTTTGAGTTTGCTGTAATTTTTTATTGGCAAATAAATAAATAAACTATTAGAACTCCTTTGCTGCACTGCAATAAAGCTGGCCGTAAAGCATTGCCGTCATCATGTCTATCCGGAAAAACCACATCAAAGATAAACCTAATAGCGGCATAACGGAGTTATAAAGCTTTATATGACCATTATAACATCAGCTAACTCCGTATCACTCATAATTAACAGGGTAACAGGGTTTTATGTTATATTCTCCGACAGGGGTTTTATGTACTTATAAGTTTGTATAACAACCATCTACATAAAATGAACATCAATTCCAATTATTAAAATGAAAATAAATACAGTAAAAAAAACAATATCAAATAATTTAATTCCCCCCTTCCTGACGCATAAACGGGGTACGCGTATAAGGCTGACGTATCTGTGTCTAAGTGTGTGTGTGTCTGTCTCAGCCTTCAAATGGATGGACCGATCTCGACGCGAATTTTATTAATCGAAAGTTAGTTTAATCGAACCTAGTTCTTAGTTAGGTTTGATTAAAATCGTTCAACTTCATGAGATATGGCACTTTGAAATGACAAAGACAGGGGTTTTGCAGCTTTTCTAAGTTATTTTACCCAACGCTTGTTCAAAGAATTTAGTGGTTGATAAATAAATAAAATGCCATATCAGAAAAAGCACTAACTTACTTAACGTTTACCCTAACCCTAACGCTACCCTAACCCTTGTAATAATAACAACACTGTTGATGCAAGGTAGACTGACAAACTATCGATATCAACATTTCTATCAAATTATGAACACATCGCCTGTATGCCGCTGACTGTACAATAACACGTGATGTTTTCACTCCCTAACGAGCTGGCTGTAATTGGATTCCTGAAATAAAGTTTCAGAAATTATCTGATATATTGTTTTAAAGCTCGCACATTGCTTCTAATTTTTCAAACCAACCCACCCAAGAAGCAACGTAGTGTTTGCGAAGCTTTTTACAGCTAATGATCGACAAATAGTAGTAAGAAGGTATTATGAGAATACCATATCGTCGTATAAAAGAACTTTAAGACTTGGTTTTGATGCACAGATGATTCGTGGTCGGGTGGAGAATGACACTCAGAAAAAAAATTTAGAAAGCTTATATTTGCTATAATACAGTTATATTTAAACATGTTACAGCTTTTTTCTGTACTAGGTATTGTATTGGGACTGCTTGTTAAATAAAATATATTCTGAGATGCACTTTTGCTTTATTCGACTTGTTCATCTGGCTGCGGGGATACAAATTAATTCGACCCCCCTGCTTGCCCCCTGCATACTTTCGGTGTTTTTTTTTTATATTTAAAAATAGAACTGGGTTGCCAGTTCTAAAACGAACGCTTGCAAAGGAGTGTACACTCTTAACAGTATGTACCTATTCGGTCTGTATGAATGTAAATTATCCTATTAAAATTATACACGTGAAAGTTTGTGAGTATGTGTGTGTATGTTTGTTTATTATTGTTGTTTGTTTATTATGCACGGCACGGTAAAAAGGCTGGACGGATTTGAATGTACTTTGATATGTAGGCAGATAGCTGGACATCTGGAATAACACATAGGCTACTTTTCATTCCGATATTCCCACGGGATCGGGATTTGAATAGCTAAGATTAGTGGCATTCAATTTGGCGCGGTTGTTTTTTACACAACGTTAATGAAGTCCAAGGTTTTGGGAGATGTTGGTTTTATGGTTATTTCTAGTAGTCGGTGAATTTTTTTGTATAATTATGTCTGTGTCTCACGATAGCTTCGATTCAATGGTCTCAAATACCTACTATAAAATATCTACTCTCACAATATTTTTTTGACAGTCGTGAATGACCATTTTAAAGCAAAATGCTTGATGTTTGTAGCGTGACAGGCAACGTCAATGAGGGCTATCGTTTTTTGTCTTTCTAGATGGCGTCACTGTTGCGTGAGGTTTTTAAGTTGGCTTTTAAAGTGTGTTATTACGGGTGTGAAAACAAAGTTTAGATTAAAATCATATTTAATACACCTTAAAACCGTACCATAAAAATATCGAGCAACCACAATGTTGCGTAGTCCCGTTTTGTTCGGAAAAAAAGGGAGTGCAAAAGTTTCCGAAAGATAAAACTATCTCAAAACACAGACACTCATTGCCCCGTAACGCATAATTGCCATAATTAATTTCTGGTAATGCATTCACAAACTTATTCTAATTATAAATAACTCACACAAAAACTATGAGATTTGACATTTCGGAGACCTCACGCTACACTAGCGCCTCTAGCGGCGAATTCATACGCGATAGCCCTCATTGGGTTCTAGGATGGAAAATTCAAAGACTCCATTATTTTTAAAAGTCACTGAACTAATGTTGTTCAGTTTGACGAGGACGATCTACCTATGTTTTAATTTTTTGCTCGCATTACAGGCCACACCCGGTATAATCCATTAATCCATTTGTTGAACACTAATTTTGATTATCGACGAATGCGTTGCTCTAATCGATCTGCCGTATTGTTTTTCAGGCACATCGTGATACCTGGCCAACTTTTAGGCATATCATGAAATTGCGCCGTTTCACGATATGCCTAGGAATTTCGTGATCTGGCGGATTTTACGATCGGCCGCTTATATAAGTACATACAATTCGCCCAAGTCTTGGCCCTGCGGAGGTGTGCCCATAATGGCTGACTGTTTCAGCGTTAGATTTTTATCCCAATACGTTTTTTTAATCGCCTCAAGAACTGACGTAGCCCGATGCTTATATTTTATACTAGCCGTTACCCGCGACTCTGTCCGCGTTGATTTTGTTTACCGCTATCCCGTGGGAACTAAGCAATTTTCCGGGATAAAAACTATTTACCCTATGTCCTTCTCCGGGACTCAATCTATCTGTATACCGAATCTCATAATCGGTTCAATGGTTTAGACGTGATGAAGTAACAAACAAACAGTCATACAAACTTTCACATTTGATTGGTCCACGGAAAGAACATGCCTGGTCACCTTTTTTAAAATTGAGATTTTAATCTCAAAATGTAGAGCTCACAAAGTGACTTACCACTAAATTAAATAATCTGAAAACAATATACAATCTATTTTTTTCTTTCAAATAAATGGTAACCATAGTAATTGTTCATGATACTTGTGAGATCCTATAATTGGCTTTATTGATACTATAAAATAAGTTTACTCTGTAAATTAAAGCTGTTGGTTCTCCGAAAATAAATAAATAAATAAATGATAACTAACTTTCAAACCGCTATAACTCAAAAAGTTGCTTAGGTGACTAGACACGTTCTTTCCGTGGACCCTTCATTTATAATATTAGAAGGATCTACTTACCTCCTTAACACTAAACAGCGTAGCCAATTACACTACCGCTTTATTCACTTAAGATCTCGCTGAAACCATAAAGGAATACAACCATTGTGTCTCAGATTTCCTCAACCAGGATATTAATGTAAAGAGGGGAAAGGTAATTCGGAGAATAAATGGAGAGAATAATTCCACTCGACATTCAAGAGTCATAAAAGGGAATTAAAACGCAACGTAGACGTAACGAAGCCATATATTACTTGACAAGAGACGTGTTTCACCGAAATTTTATTAATGTTGAAATATAAAAACAAGGAGTGTAACGGAATGTTGACAATTTGGATTTGGAAAGACCTCAATGTCACCTGTCTATTGAGGCCTATCTATCTTGTATTATTTTTAACTAGCAATTGCCGGTGACTTCGTTTGCGAAGAAACCGCACGGAATCTAGAACAAATCCTCATTTTTTCGAGATAAAAGATCTATGTTAGGTATACTTACATAATTTCATGGCAATTAACGATTTTTTTTAGTTATTCACTGTATTTATTTGTTGATGTTTAACACTTTTACTATCCGTCGCTTTCTCCGCTGACATGGGTCAATACGTCCATGCATTACATTTATTATGCATTACATTGTAATGCACGGACAGTAAAAGTGTTAATAAAGAATATTTGTATTGTAATGTTTTGCCTTAAAACAATTAAATGCGAATCAGGGTCAATTTTAAACGGTTCCTTGCCACCATACTGATACCTTTATCGGTTTGGTGGCAAGGAACACTAGTGGCAGCGCCAAAAAAGTTTAGTAATATTGCTGAACATACCTTAACGTCAAAAGGCGTGATTAAGTGCCCAGTGTGTTTTGAAACATTTATCTAGTAGATTGTTCAATAAGGGACTAAAACAAGCCATTATGACACGTCACGAGAGATGTTTAGCACCTGAGCAGAGCGAGGCTGGCTATAGTTCGAGTGTCTTTATGGTTGTTTAGTCTCGCGTTAAGCACTCCACTTTGAATGCGAGGAAAATAAACGACGACTAAAGTAAAAATGACTATAGTTATATTTTAAGAGCGTGAGAAGTGAAAACAAAGTTTTGTTTTGCGCCGTGCCTGCCCTGTTTCTTGTTAAAAATCAGCTTATGATTATTTTCCTTTTCAGTTACGTAAAGCTTTTAAAAAACTTGATTGTAACAGAAGCGAGTCGCGCTTTAATCCGATATGTCGAGATTTTTCTGTAAACAAGAAATAAAGTAGCATTTTTATTCCCGCATAAGTAATTTAGCATTTTTGTGCGAGGAAGTCGACATTTTAATTAAGAATTAACAGGTTTATTAAAAACGGGGCCATTGAAAGTTCAAAATAGAACGTGGCGTAAAATTGTATTTTGCGCCGCAAGATTGCTCTGTTTTTTTTTTGTTTACCTTTTTTCAATGGCTTCCTATCACAACAGGAGGCTCTGTGTTTTTTCATGGACCGTAAATATCGAATCTGTTAATTTAATAATAGTTTATGAAATTTTATAGTATATTATATTGACACCAATCGACCCATTTCCAAACTATTCAATGCTTGTACAGTCGAGTTCATAAACATGGGAGCAAAAATTTTTGCTCACAAGTTTATAAACTCGACTGTACCCACCCACTATCATCATCATGATACCAGCCTATATACGTCCCACTGCTAGGCACAGGCCTCCTCTCAGAACAAGAGGGCTTGGGCCGTAGTTCCCACGCGGGCCCAGTGCGGATTGGGAACTTCACACGCACCATTGAATTGCTTCGCAGGTTTGTACAGGTTTCCTCGCGATGTTTTTCCTTCACCGCAATTATCGCAAAGCTAGTGGTAAATTTAAAATGTAATTCCGCACATGAATTTCGAAAAACTCAGTGGTGCGAGCCGGGGTTTGAACCCACGACCCTCTGCTTGAGAGGCGATAGGTCAAACCACTAGACCACCACGGCTTACACCGACTATGCGTACCCACTATGGATAAACAGTATATTAAAGAATGAAGACTTTACAGTAAACCTTTGTGTTTTTTGCAAATAATACTTTTATTCCTGCCAGTGTTCATACCCGGGACCCGAATCAAATTCAAATTCATGTTGTATTTGCACGTTGTACATAGTTACATACCTGGGAATTCGGGAATGGACGGGAGTTAAGAGCGTTCATACCTGCTAAGCTGGCAACGTTGCATTTTTGTTACTTTTTCTTGATTATTTAAAATCCGTCATTTTGATTTTTTAACAATTTCATGTACCCAGTGTCACTCGCGTCATTAGCACAAATCCAATCATGTATCATTTATTAAAATCGGTTCAGCCGTTGAGTAGTTACGAGAGGACATAGGAATAGACATACATACATACTTACATACATAAGCGTCAAACACATAATCCTCCTTCATCGCAGTCGGGTAAAAATACTGATAAAAGACAACAAAATATCCTCTAGCATTTTATAACTCGTTTAAATGATACAAACGAATACATAGGCAAATGGACAAAACTATTCATTTGTATGTATGGGAAGCACGCTTGTTTAAACATTGCCTCAACCCTCTCTCTGATAGGAACGGCAGCGGTCAGTACAAATATTATTTCAGACAGAATAGAGCTCCAGTGAAGCAGTAACACTGTTAAATGTGACAATGGGATAGTCCGAAAAACCGGCCAAGAGCATGTCGGACACGACCAAAATAGGATTCCGTAGCCATTACGAAAAAATTAAGTAATATTTTTCTAAGGATCGTATTTTATTTCGATCGTATTTTATAGGAATCTTCTACGAAATTTTTGTCTGCGAAAGAAGGGAACACCGAAACTTCATTTCATTGGAAGCAAGAAATCATCATGCCGTATGTCGTCCACTGTTGGACACAGGCCTCACTCATCTAACGACCCTTTATAAGTGATCTTATACCAAAGGGTCTCGGTTTTTTTTTCTTCATTTCAAGGTACGGCACACTAAAAACCACATTTTCCATCCCTTAGAGCGTTTTTAGATTATCCGATCCGGTATCGGTATCGGGGCAAGTAAAATGTATGAAATATGTACCTGTCTTTCGGATTATCCGATCCGATATCGTATCGGCGTCCTATACCGATATTGGATCGGATAATCTGAAAACGCTCTGCAGGTTTTCGAAATGTCAAAATTTTCGAAATTTCCTTTTTAAATGACTTGTAGCTTGTAAGAAAACAAAAGCAATTTGAAGCCAGTGACTTTTAAAAGCATGAATCGTTCGCAACGGTTCGTTTGGAAACTTAAATCAAAATCAGCGAGTCCGCAATTCCAACTAAATTACCATAAAAGGGCGGCGCAGCATTTTTAGTAAAATAAACAAACCCTTGACTTTCATGTAATTTCCTGAAGGCACACTCGCGAGGGTTCACGCAAACCCTTCGTTACGGAACTAAGATAATAACAGCATGATTAGGTAATAGCTTGAAAATCAGCGTAGGTATATTAGCTTTATCCCGTTTCTACTTCCGAAAAAAAACATCGCTAAAAAACCGTTATGATTCGAATGCATGCATTTTACTTAGGAGAGGTTCTGCTAGAACTGGATACTATTCTTAAATATCTACAAATTTGTACGGAACCCTCGGTGTGTGTGTTCCACTCGCACTTGACTAACTATTTATCCTAAAATGCTTGACCGTTGCAATAATTTTATATTCGTAACATTTAAACCTTTTTCAACACATTTTTTTACCGTATTGTGTATCTAGTCACATAATCGCCTAAGGGTATTGGTCTCTTTATGCTGCCGTCACAAAAGGTCAAATTATCCCACCTGTCATGTTTATGAAAAGGTCGATTTCCCGAATATTCTCGAAGCCACGTGTGTTGCGTGTGGTCCGCTTTTTAACTGACTTCAAAAAAGGAGGAGGTACTATGTTCCAATGGTTGCATTTTTTTCTTTTTATTTTATGTATGTTCACCGATTACTCAGTCAATTGTGAACCGATTTTCAAAATTCTTTTTTTATTCGAAAGAGTATTCTTTTGAGGTGGTCCCATTGTCACTTAGTCTAGATCAGATGATGGGATCCTAGGGAAATTGAGGGCAAACCTCAAAATTTATAGGCATCCCTATGGCAATTTTGGCATTTTTAGCATTAAGATAAGCATTTACATAGAAAGTAGGTTTCATTTGGTAAACTGGACCTGATGAAGAAGACCGTAGATGGCCAATGGAACTCGTCAAAGCTAAGTAATGTTCACGCGTCTATTAACGATCATGGTTAATAAACCTAGATAAGCGACTAAGAAGAAGCTTTTAGTTAATGATTCTTTCGAACTGATCTCATGCTGAAGCCGGGAGGTAGGCAACGGAACTCTGTCATATAAAACAACGTAACTAAGCCGTGTTTGAACTTAATGGAGATGTACTTTGGCTAGAAATCACTAAAAAGTGAGAAATAAAGAATTTTTTTAACAAAAAAGCAAAACCGACTCCAAAAAAATAACAAAAAATGGAACCGAATACAAAACCCTTGAAAATATTTTTCTAGATAGGTACCTACTAGCTTGAAGTCGGTGACTCAGCACGATCCAGCAGGAGTGATTGAAACTCATAGTATGTAGGTGAGGTAGACGACTATTGTTCCACTCCTGCTGGCTCGTGCTGAAGCACCGACTTCGAGCTAGTAGGTACCTGTCTAGAAAAATATTCGCGTTTTTGGCTCGAAATTCGAATTAGTGATTTTATTTTGCTTAATATACGAAATGTACACACCCAATATCATATTTTCTCAAGTTTTTTGCGATTCCCAAGGTCAAAGAATCTTGAATGTTTAGGAGAAACGTGTCAAAATGTTGTTGTAGAGCGCCATCCTGCTCTGTCTCGTTTTTTCCCCCGTTCTGGCGGTTCACTTTTATATTATAAGATGCAGCCTGCATACAGGCGTGCAAATACTTTGTTGAGAGGCGATTTATTTAATACAAATGCAAATTTCCTGTGTCAAATAAATGCTCATACTAATAGTACTTATATAGGTAAACGGGGCACACAAACGACTGCAAAACTGGCTTTTCGAGCACACATTCTACCTTTTGTCGATTTTAGCCAAAGGCTATTATTATATGATATTAATATTACCAATAAAGGTGTATGAGTATGAGTATCACAACCTTCTCTACTTAAATAGGCCTGCGAAGGGTCCCCACAAACCTTCTAAGTTCTAAACCCATTTCCACATCAATCTGATAATTACCACAGACGTTGAATCAATTGAACCGATTCCCGTTTAATGATATTCTCTTTGACTAAACAAGGCCCGGAAGGGACACCTTTAAGAGCGGGCTAGATCAAATACGGGGTAAATACAGGATTAAATTTTCTATTGAATTCTCAGTGACAATGCGAAGTTTGCCAATGGTGTTGAGGGAACGATTGAAGCTGTTGGTGACATACGTAGATCACAATTGATTGAATCAGGCGTTACTTTGCGGAGCTCGGAGGTCCGTAAGTAACCGGATGTATATACAACAAATGCGTGTTCATGCAGTTGCTTCACTTACACACTGTAAAAAAACACACAGTACTATGTATACAAAAAGGCTTAAGTACTAATGTTTCGGCGAATAACGTTTTGCAACCAGTTTCGTTTTGCAACTTTCAGGATTTTTATATCACTAACCTAACCTAAAGGGTTCTACACGATGACCCTGAAATAAATCCTGAAATATTTACAGTTTTAGAGTTTGCGAAATGAAAAGTTGCGAAATATAACAGGTTTCCAAATGTTACGTTGCGAAAAGGCTGTACCTACCCGATACAATAAACATATATACTTTAAAAAAAAAACATAAAATTCATAGACAAATCGGCAGCATTCGGAAGTCATCGTGTGTTCCGAATTTTTACGATGAAAACGGATTATACTCGGTACATCTGTACTAAGTAACATTCAAATTCTCCCTTCATTTTTATACAACAATCACAAAAACATCCGAACGCATTACAATTCCTTCATAATAAAGCTAATTCCGTTGTTAAAAAAATAATGACTTCGAAAACTTTTCTTGCTCCCCAGAGAATTAAAATGGTAAAAAATGGCGGCCAAAGATGGCGGACAAAAGGTTTTGGCTTAGAAATTGTTCGATAATGCCCTAACTTTTACCCTCCACTGCTCACAGCTGTTCAGGGGTCGTGAACCTTTTATAAAAATTGCTAAACGGCAAAAGCGCTCGGAGTTTCATGGGACTAACGTGACTGAGAATTTTTTATTTATCTGGCTTTCTTTTGTTACAGGTAAAGACGATGTTGTTTATCTTTATGTTTGAATGGTGCCGAGTAAGTTGATGGTACAAGAAACGAAAGGTAATATCGATGATACTGCAATGCGTAGTTTACTAAATTAGTAAAGGGATTTTGCGGCTAGTATTTATATGCCTACTACAGTTTACCCGCGGCTTTGCACGCGTAAACTATTCGATCTGGTAAGTAGTTACAATTGAAATGCCGGGATTTTATAAAATTCCCCTGGGAATTCCCAAAATTTATATCATGGTCTTCATTGAGGTTGCGTTAAGAACAACTGTCCAAAATTTTAAGACTCTAAACTCAGCCAGTAGCAGCGGTGAAGGAAAACATCGTGAGGAAACCTACACTAACCTGCGAAGCAATTCAATGGTGCGTGTGAAGTTCCCAATCGGCACTGGGCCCGCGTGGGAACTATGGCCCAAGCCCTCTTGTTCTGAGAGGAGGCCTGTGCCCAGCAGTGGGACGTATATAGGCTGGGATGGAAACCCAGCTAAAGAAAGAAAGAAAGAAAATGCGTTTATAGCTAACAATTAGGCAGGTGTGTAATAAATATGCACAGCTGTTGAAATTTCAAGATTTTATCCCTATCCTATGTGATATTCCAGAAGTCCAGCTACCTACATACTAAATTTCATGACTCCCACCCAGCGGTTGTTATTCGAGATTTTATCTCTATCCCGTGGAAATATCGGAATAAAAAGTTTCCTTTGTTTTAATCCTGGTTATAAACTAACTTTTTGCCAAATTTCATCAAATATCAAATTTCAAAAAGTAACAAACATACACACATTAGTAGGATAGGATTAGTAGGATTATACCTACCAGCCACGCTATATTTAACACTTATTTAATTTTATCGATCTCCTGTAAAATTTTCCTCTAGTCCAGGATTTCTCAAAGTTTTTGCAGTCACGGACGGAAAAATTTGGAAGTTACCTAATAAATGTTTACAGACTGACCTACTGCGGGCCCCTGATACACATGCTCCGACCCCTAAGGGGTCCGTGGACCCCGCTTAGAGTCATGAAATTTGGTATGTAGGTAGCTGGACATCTGGAATAACACATAGGCTACTTTTTATCCCGATATTCCCACGGGATAGGGATAAAATCTTAAAATAACAAACGCTGGGTCAAGAGTCATGAAATTTGGCATGGGTGTTTTAATTGAACGTCAATGAAAACCACGATGTAATTTTAGGGAATTCCCACGAGCATTTAATAAAATCCCGGAATTTCAATTCAACTGCTGTATTTTATGATTTACGCGTGCGAAGCCGCGGGTAAACGCTAGTAACAATTAAATATGTGGTGGCAAAATTTATATAGGAATTGTTATACTTATGTTTGCACTGCGGGTTTTACATTACGTTAACTGTTGGAAAATCTAAATAAATAAATAACGCAAGTTTTTTCCTCATATTTGAGGATCTCTTAAAATCAGTTCTAGTTCGAAAGCCAGCAATAAGCAACCATTTGCATCTAAACCGTTTTTTTCGATACTATCGCTTCCGATTTAATGGAAAAACGTAGTTCAGTGTAAAATCACTCGATTTACCTTTCAGAAACAAGGCCAAGTTAATTTGACGATAACATCACAATCCCGTACGATGAGTAACCGTTAAGTGAATTTTAACTGTTCATTCCGCTCGTATTTTTTCCTTTCGGGAATTTTACGTCGTCGTTCATTTGGCGTAATTCTACGATATTGCATTCCCAATAGATATTTGAAACGCTAACGAGCTTAGGGTTTATTACATGTGATTTATTCCAAAGCTGGTTCGGACGGCGCTTTTTTTTTTCAAGTTTAGCTATTTTGATTAGCTTTACCTTAATCTTAACTTGTTTTTGTTAAAAAACGAGGCTTATTTCTGATTTTTATTTCGTGTTGGAATATTTTCCTATCCTGCGGATAATAATTTAGACGACTCAGATCCTATTTCACCTGTCATGGATAATTTTTATGTTATTAATAAATTTGATGTTATCAAAATTAAGATGGCATCAGAGATAAATATGTGTCTCATAAAATTTATCAATAACTACTGTTGTGGTGAAACTAATATTTCGTTGTTTTATTACTTCTGACATATTTTGTAATTTTAGTAAAAGCATGTGTGATTTGCGATATGTCAATTTGTAACTACAGTTCCAGTCTTTAATTAAAAAGTGTTTTTTATTCTAACAAAAAAAAGTATGTTACCTACACATAGAAGTTATATCAAAAATGAAAGATTAGACGAGAAAGACGTACTTACATGCGACGTTACACGCAAGCAGAGACCAAATGCACAGAGAAAAATGTTTAAGCAAGAGTCGAGTATAATATTAGATGGTTAAAAAAATCACTAAATTAAATTTTCAGCCAATTATTTTTTTATTTGCTAAACCGCCTATATATCTATTGTACCGTAAACTGCTTCAACTTTGCCCTCTGGCCCCAACATTGCCCGAGTTGATTTAGAGTCGATAACTTAGCACTTATAGGTTTTAAAATTTTATCTACACGGGAATTATAATTACGAGGGATAAAAGTTTTAAAACCTAAAGGGTGCTAAGTTATCGACTCTAAATCGAATCAGGCAATGTTGGGGCCAGAGGGCAAAGTTGAAGCAGCTTACGATAATGTAATATATAGGATATTGCAAATTTAGGAGTTGTTAAAAACCCTTTGTGACGTACTCGTAACTACCTACTTTCAGTATTGGCTCGCTTTCAGCCATTGCATTATTCCGAGGGTCACGAAAAGCATCATTGTTAGGAAAACGCTCGTAAGCTCAGCAATATAGCGCGGGGAGGATCAAAAGGGCCCCGTTCCGATACAACTCGCAATTTGAACGACGGGCTAATAACACACGTACGGGTTTAAGAATACTCGACTTGCGCTTCAATGTTGCGCGCCCCTGCCTCTAGCTAAAACTATTACGTAGGTAGAGTTTGTCTAAAATAAAATGACGAATCGCTCACTCATAACTAAATTAGTTCATTATGACTAGTTTTTCGTTAGACTCAACCGGTTATTGTAAAGATTTGCTGTCTAACAAGTCATAAGGACTGATTTAGTTGAATGAAAGTCGCGCCATTTTAGCTTAGACTAGCTCTACATAACAGTCAAAGAAACTGTATCGCGTATATACTGTTTCTACGGCAGGCGAAAAAACGTACTATGGGCTGGGCAACCTTTCGCATGTATCTCTCAGTTTGTATTTTCGATATTGGTTTTACGGGATGACCGTAAAAGTAAGAAAAATTTGGAATTGAAATAAAAAATACAAAAAGATTCCAAAAACCAATCGTAATTTGATTGCTTAACGATATCTCTTGTCCGGGTGAGCGGTTAGTTCCAATGGAGTGCTGAAAGTCTGTCGATGAGGGCTACAGCATAGATGTCGCTAGTGTTGCTGTTTAAGTGACTAAATAAGAAACAAACAGGCTGAGATATGTGGTGCATAGAAGAAATTCGTGTCTGTACCGTTGTCCAGTGGTGGTGTAGGGATATAGCACGCGGCACGTAATACGGAGGACCTGGGTTCGATTCCCAGCGCTGGTCTTATTTTTCTGGTTTTTCTGTGCATCTGTATTTCAGTTTGTATTTTCGATATGTATCTCTCAATGTCATTCTAAAACATGACACAACATAGTATAATAGATAATACAATAGAGTATATAGATAGAGAGCATGTGCCGATATTTTTGACCAGCTTGGCCGCTCTGAAATAACTGGAAGCGACTGTACAATGATATAGCGGAATCAATTTCCATCAGTAGTGTTTCCAAACAACTTTAATAACTTGTAAATACAAACTAAAATATAGATGCACAGAAAAACCAGAAAAATAAGATAATATAATAAGTGGTGTAGCGGTATAGCACGCGGTACGGAATACCGAGGACCTGGGTTCGATTCCCAGTGTTGGTCTTATTTTTCTGGTTTTTCTGTGCATCTATATTTCAGTTTGTATTTTCAATTTAGGTTTTACGGGATGACCGTAAAAGTAAAAAATTGGAATTGAAATAAAATACAAAATTCCAAAAAAAACAATCTTAACTGTAATAACATCGGGGCTTTCCAGAAAATAGGGTTATACCTTCCTTAAAAGGCCGGCAACAGACCAATGATTCTCCTGGAGTAGTTGGTACCACGGAGGAATAAAAACAAGTGGAAGTGCTATGTAGGTGCAGCGAGGGTGCCACAAGTAAGCGGAGGTACGTTAACTCGATGCCAGTCGTGTTCAACATTGCGTAGAGTGTGATCACGTTTAGTCCCACGTAGTGTCAGGGCCGACAACGCACTGGCATCGCGTAAAGCGCTGCGGGTGTCTATGGACAGTGGTGATCACCATCAGGTGACCCACTAGTTCGTTTGTCTGGCCTCTCTAACATAAAAAGGAGGATGTTATCAATTCGGTTGTATTTTTTTTAATGTTTTACCTCAGAACTCCGTCATGTAAAAACCGATTTGATAATTTTTTTGTTCATTCGTTTTGGAATGCCTTCAATTAGGTCCCATAAGCACTAAATCAGGATCTGATGATTGGACCCTAGGGAAATCGAGGGAACTCTTCAAATATTACGACAAACGTTATTAAGCAAACATATTATTTTGGCTAATATTTTATTCCAAAAAATTTTTTGTACAAATGACATTTCGCACAAACCAACCACAGAAACCAACTGCTACCAGAAAGTAGGTTAGGTTAGAACTGCATCTTCCACAAAAACGAACTGCTATCAGAAACGTAGATGAGATTAGTTTGCGTCCCCCTCAGAAACGAACAGCTACCAGAAAATAAAGTATCTAGTAATATTTTTTTATCTAAGCGTTGTCGGTGTCGGGGGACCGCTAAGGTTAACATGAAACTATGTTGTATTTTTTAAAGTATTAACCTTAGCGGTCCCCCGACACCGACAACGCTTAGATAAAAAAATATTACTAGATACTTTATACTAAATTAACTTAGGCTAATTTTGCGGGAAATCAGCATAGTCCCCGCGGGATAGAGATAAACGAATTCTTCGCAGATGAAGTCGCGGGCAACAGCTAGGTAGCGCATAATTATTTTTTACTTTTTAATTGTCTTTTTTAAGCAGCGTTTTTTTCGGGCGTTTTTATTTTTATTTTTGCTGGCGTTTTTTAAGTCGGGGGTTTTTTAAATTTTAAATTTAAGTTTTTATTTCATGTTTTTTAAACTGTACTAGTGTGTTGGATATCCTGGCTGCAGCATCAGCTCATCTTGTTGCCACCATTGCATTGTATGTAGAATCAAATACTGATCAAAAGGAATCAAACACGACATATCTGCTATTATTTTTCCAAGAGTATACTAGTGTGCTGGATATCCTGGCTGCAGCATCAGCTCGTCGTATTGCCACCACTGCATTGTATGTAGAATCAATTACTGATCAAAAGGAATTAAACACGACATAATCTGCTATTATTTTTTCAAGAGTATACTGGTGTGCTGAATATCCTGGCTGCAGCATCAGCTCGTCGTGTTGCCACCACTGCATTGTATGTAGAATCAATTACTGATCAAAACGAATCCAAACACGACATATGTGCTATTATTTTTTATAGAGTGTACTAGTGTGCTGGATATCCTGGCTGCAGCATCAGCTCATCGTGTTGCCACCATTGCATTGTATGTAGAATCAAATACTGATCAAAAGGAATTAAACACGACATATCTGCTATTATTTTTTCAAGAGTTATACTGGTGTGCTGAATATCCTGGCTGCAGCATCAGCTCGTCGTGTTGCCACCACTGCATTGTATGTAGAATCAATTACTGATCAAAACGAATCCAAACACGACATATGTGCTATTATTTTTTATAGAGTGTACTATTGTGCTGGATATCCTGGCTGCAGCATCAGCTCATCCTGTTGCCACCATTGCATTGTTTGTAGAATCAAATACTGATCAAAACGAACCCAAACACGATATATCTGCTATAGTTTTATTAAGAGTGTACCTACTAGTGTTCTGGATATCCTGGTTGCAGCATCAGGCCGAGAACTCCATAATCTTGCATAGCTATATAGCATACATGGGTGTTTCAAATTTTAGGTCCCAAATATGTTTGAAAGTAAAGTAAATATCCATTATGCGTCTAAGATTCCTACCGCAGCGAACAAAAGATCTGATGATCTTGAAACGGCTGAACCGATTTTGATAAATCATGTCTAAGATCCATCGCTAGAAAACCAGCTTTCAAATAAAAAAAACCGCATTCAAATCGGTTCACCCGTTTAAGAGCTACGGTGCCACAGACAGACACACAGACACACAGACACACAGACACACACACATAGCGGTCAAACTTATAACACCCCTCTTTTTCGTCGGGGGTTAAAAAAAGAAGTGTCGCGACTTTCCTTGTATTACAGTAATTATGCCGTATTGCTCAATTCTGGAATGTAAAAATGGTAGCAGGAAAAAAAACTTACTAATGGAGCCGTTGGCCTAGTGGTTTGACCTATTGCCTCTCAAGCAGAGGGTTGTGGGTTCAAACCCCGGCTCACACCTCCGAGTTTTTCGAAATTCATGTGCGGAATTACATTTGAAGTTTACCACGAGCTTTCCGGTGAACGAAAACATCGTGAGGAAGCCTGCACAACCAGCGAAGCGATTCAATGGTGCGTGCGAAGTTCCCAATCTGCACTGGGCCCGTGTGGGAACTATGGCCCAAGCCCTCTTGTTCTGTGAGGAGGCCTGTGCCCAGCAGTGGGACGTATATAGGCTGGGAAGATAATGGAGGATTACCTACGTCATCGAGTAAGCGTACCGCCCCGCTTGCTTGTGGCACGCACGCTGCACCTACAAACAACTTCCACTTGTTTTTATTCTTCCGTGGTAAAAAAATTCTAACAGATAACACATGACCGTTGACCTCTCTCTCATTATAAAAATATACCAGGGGTATTGCAGATGCGTTGCCGAGGCCTAAGATGGGATACCTCAAGTGCCAGTAATTTCACCGGCTGTCTTACTCTCCACGCCGAAACATAACAGTGCAAGCACTGCTGCTTCACGGCAGGATTAGCGAGAAAGATGGTGGTAGCAATCGGGCGGACCTTGCACAAGGTCCTACCACCTGTCTAGCATCATCCAAATCAGACTCCAGCAATAATACAAATATCAATCCTGTTCTATCAAGCAAAGTGAAGACTTAAAAGGGTTTCCAGGTCTCACGAGACAAAACCACTTTATTTATCGCTATTCAATCCAGGAAATAGCAAACTCCCACGGGAGGTAATGAGGATTCGTTATATCCTACTACTTAATATAAATGTGAAAGTTTGTGTTTGTGTGTGTGTGTGTGTGTGTGTGTGTGTGTGTGTGTGTGTGTGTGTGTGTGTGTATGTGTGTGCTCTTCTACGTTAAAACGGCTGTATAGATTATGATGAAGGTCATTGTTTATTTTTTAATGTCACGTCTTAAATCGAGTTTAGCTCGACTTGTTTCGGGCTAATTCGTAGCTATTCCTCTGGGAGCAACGCGACTGCTTCTGCACAATGCGCACTGCGCGCCACCGCTCTGCTCGCGCGACTACCCGACGAAACTAATACCGGCGCCTACTATTCCTAGAGGAAGAGCTACAGATTAGCCCGAAACATGTCGAGCTAAACTGGATTTAAGACATGAGTTATCCAGGTTCATTTCATTTAATATGAGTAAGTCTCAAGATAGTTTGAAAGAAATAAAAATGGTTTATTCACGGCTCCAACAGCTTTCATCTATATATGCATTACATTACCTACTTTAAAATTCTATAACTCTAGAATTTCATTGTATGAAAATAGACAACCCCAATTGATCAATACATTTATAAAAACTTGAAAATTGAATACCGCTTTAGTATCAGTATTTTTGGTTCCATTTTCGCCTCAACTTTATTAACATAACTTTTATCATCTAAAAACCAGCAAGTCAGCCTGTGAACGAATAAAAACCTCCCAATATTAATAAACAACCCCAATTTCAATTCCGCGTCGAAGAAAAACTCTGAATTCCTTTGAGTCCCTTTGAAGCGTTCGAACAGTTTTTTACAGCTGTTAAGAAAATTACGCGGGCTCTAGACGCTTTGTGGAAACCAATTTTGTTGTATAATTTGTATTGGCAATTAAAGATTTTAAAGAGTTAAGTTTGATTGGATTTTGAAATTGAAATTGTAACGGATACGAGACTATTCAGGACCATTCTTAACCAATTCAATTAATAACCTATAGGCCAGCGTTTAGTAGCCGTATGAAGCCGTGGTGGCCTAGTGGTTTGACCCATCGCCTCTCAAGCAGACGGTCGTGGGTTCAAACCCCGGCTCGCACCTCTGAGTTTTTCGAAATTCATGTGCGGAGTTACATTTGAAATTTACCACGAGCTTTGCGGTGAAGGAAAACATCGTGAGGAAACCTGCACAAACCTGCGAAGCAATTCAATGGTGTGTGTGAAGTTCCCAATCCGCACTGGGCCCGCGTGGGAACTATGGCCCAAGCCCTCTTGTACTGAGAGGAGGCCTGTGCCCAGCAGTGGGACGTATATAGGCTGAATGATGAAAAGAAAAACGTAACGTGTGTGTGTGAATTGTGTTATGTAATTATTGTATGTCCTCAGTCTTTTGATAATTTAGACATAAAAGTCATGTTTGTAACCTTGATTTTACGTTATCTTCTTGAGCAATGATATTATTATTATGTTTAAAAATTAATTTATCTTATGGTTACATATTTGAATATAGAAAGTTAAAATACCTACGGGTAAAATGTCAATGTTCAAAATATCGAAAATTAAAATATCGACTGTATCGAAATATCGAAAAATAAATAACGAAAGTTTATATTGTCGAATGGTTAGATAACCTACGTGTAAATCGTCCAATATATCGAAAACATAATTATCTACAAAAGTGACATCGAAAGCTAAATCGAAACATAAAAAGCTAAAGCATAAATGCTATTAAGAGATAGGAGCAATAAATAAAGCAGATTTGTATGTACGACATTTTAATTTTCGACATTTAAATATGTTGACATTTACAACTAAAATATATTGGCTATCGATATTTTTACTCATTCGATATTTTAATCAATCGACATTGCAATCTTAGAAATTTTGACCATTGGTATAACAACTTTCGATATTATGATACAAACGATATTTTAATTTTCGATATTTTGAACATCGACATTTTAACCGTAGGTATTTTAATTTTCGGTATTTAAATTATGTAACCTTATCTTATTGTAGAAGTAAGGTCCAGTGAGTGTGGTGGTGTGATTGGGTTTGTATGATGTGTGGAGGCGGAATAGCTGCATAAGCACATAATTGTCGCATAGACTTAGCTACCTACCGGTTCGCGGGTGAGCAATAGTTATTTGTGTCACAAGGGAGCAAAATGGTGTAGTTACGGCGAGGGCGTACATTGAATCCAGAATGTAGTGAGGGATTCTATAATAGAATCCTGAGCGTAGCGAGGCATTCTAAAGTAGAATCCTGAGCGTAATGAGGTATTCAAGTGTTAACGCCCAAGATGAAAATAATTTTGCTCCCGAGTGGCTCATACAACTTTTCACACCGAGCATTAAGAAACTTAAAAAAATATATCTACATATTATTAAAGAACAACCAGCATAGAAAAAGACTGACTTTACAATTATCAACTTCAAAAAATGGCATTTGCAATAAAACACTTAGAAAAGTCTTGAACAGAAAAGTTGCACTTTTCTCCCTCTCGCCAGGGAGGAAAAGTTACTTTTCTAAAGGAGAGGTATGAAAAGATATCATTAATATAATATAAGGACCTTTGCGAAGTAACGCCTGCAAATGTCCGGCTTTTCGGTTTAAGAGCTAGCAACCCTGGCAGTTATGGGCAGGCTGTATAGCTCTCTCCAACGTCCATGTACATTTTAATTAGGAGCGTGTCGGCTTGAGCAAACGTGGACCACTGGTTTGACGAACATAGTAATAAGATGCAGCGATTAGATTGTTTCTCCTAATGCACGCGTCCTAGTGCTCGACACGCTTATACCCAATAGATGACACCCTGTAACAAAAGGTGACATCTATTGGGTCAGTGACGAGCTCGTACGGGTGCGCCAAAGTTCACATACAATGTTTGTCTTTGTTTGTATATGTTTGTCGCGTGACTAATTGAATTAAGTATAGCGATAAAACTTCGTCTTCGGACTACGACGAATGTGAATGGCCACACTGCAATGCAAAGCAATGTTGCATAGTTCAAAACGCGTTTGCCGACTGCGCCCGAAGTGCCGAAGTATTCGAGAATATTCATTCGGCTACATCATCATATCATCAGCCTACAGCAGTCCACTGCTGGCCACAGCCCTCTTCCATGGCACGCCACAACACTCTGTCTTCAGCCCCTCGCATCCATCCGCCGCCAGTCATCCTCTTAAAGTCATCCGTCCACCGTGCCTCAGGACGCCCTACACTACGTACGACTACATACGTTGCGATAAAGCGAACATTCCGTGGCCTTATCATAACAGAAATAAACAGTAGATGCAAAGATACGATAGTTCTCCTCATATATAAGGTTTTTATCTTAAACCACAACTCCACAAAACTCCAAAAGTCACTTCCTTGAGAAAAAGGCCATGTATTGTAAACTAAACATGTTGAATAAAAAGGGGTTTGTGTTTAAAAGTAGGAGTTACATTATCTCGACTTTCCGTAACATGTCTAGTTAGCTAAACACGACACTTATTTTCCTGGAAACACAAATTGGGCCATGTAAAATGTAGGTGTATCAAAGGAATGTAATGAAAACTGCGTGTATTTTTTTTGTAGAGGCGTAAAAACGAGCTTTGTTCAAATTATTATTTAGGAAATATTTTTTACCAATTCGGATGATATTGCTTGTTAATGAGCTGATGCTGAACTCAACAGCTAAGTAGGTTAAATAAATCTGACTGCGAAGCTTGAGGTTCCGGATTAGATCCTCGGTCGGGACTAGGATTGCCAGATACATGCATTTCATATCCGGAACAATTCGAGGGTTACAAATTGGGTCGATAGTGACCTAAATATCAATACAAGTACAAATATTTTCTTCAAATTTACAAAATACTTACTTAGGTCGTTTTAAAAAAGTGAGCCCAGATTTTGTCATTTGGCAAATCTTTTGGAAGGACCGCAAAAACAATTCTCAGGCATGTGCATTCTGAATACAGGCCGGCAGTGTTAACTGCAGTTTCAATTTCTTATATGGAAGGCAATACTGCTCTCGTAGTCGAAATCCGGGACATTAAAGTGTAATTCCTGGACACGGGACAAGACACGTAATTCCGGGACAATGCCGGATGTCCCGGCTATCTGGCTACCCTAGTCGGAGCAGATATTGTTATTATCTATGAAGAATACGACTGTTTATTCTCGTGTTTTTTGATTAAATAAATAACCCTTCTTCGGGCAGTCGGGTAATAAATAATAAATAAATATCATGGGGCACTTGACACCAATTGACCTAGTCCCAAACTAAGCAAAGTTTGTACCACTAGAACCCTGTAAAATTGAGTCATATAAATCCGTTTTTACCATAACCCTCACAACTCTTTAATTTAGGTACTCCTTAATCTGTCATCTCCCAGGATAACAGGATCAAAGGAATTTGGGCACAAATTTGTGCCTCTGGGAGAGGACAGGTTAATGGGATTTAGGAGCGATTTAGTTATTGACATCTAATGTACCTTACGGCACTAGACTGGCTGTTTGGAATAAAACGCGCGGTGCATCAATCATCAATATTACCTTGACACAACCCCCCTGTTACGGACGTCACCAAACCATATAAAGAAACCGCCATCATCAATGTCATCGGGTGACAAGCAAAAGCCACCAATTACCACTTAAAGTCATGAGGGATAATATAACCTATGCATAGCATCGTAAGGTTAGTATTTCACCAATCTTATCCTGTGTTCTGTTATTTTAATGTGTTTTTATGTACAATAAAGAGTTTTACAAAACAATACAATACAATATTTATTCTGCAGTCAGTGACTTTGCTTGCTACCCGACGAGGTTCACAAAACTGCGCTGTTTTTTTTTTTTTTTTTTACGACTGGATGGCAAACGAGCAAGAGGGTCTCCTGATGGTAAGAGATCACCACCGCCCATAACCATCTGCAAACCAGGGGAATTGCAGATGCGTTGCCAACCTAGAGGCCTAAGATGGGATACCTCAAGTGCCAATAATTTCACCGGCTGTCTTACTCTCCACGCCGAAACACAACAGTGCAAGCACTGCTGCTTCACGGCAGGATTAGCGAGCAAGATGGTGGTAGCAATCCGGGCGGACCTTGCACAAGGTCCTACCACTAATTTATTCTCAAACTGCCCGTATAATTTGCTTACATACTCCCAAGGTTGCTTGTAAGAGATCGGACTGAAGCGATAAGGCTGCCTATTTGCTTTCCTTGGAAAATTACTATATATACCTTTCTATGTGTTGGTGTTGAATAAAAAGTTATTATATGTGTATTATATAAATGATTGAGATTTTTTATTATTTGTATTTTTACAAGCTTTTATTTAGTTTCACCTGTCCCGTTGTCTGTCTGTCTGTCTGTATCTAATCAAATCTTGCAAGTGTTAAATGTGACTAACTTCCAGTAGTCAGATTGACTTGAAATTTGGAATCCTTATGTAAAGCGCATGATACAATTATCTAGTGGTGACATCCTGGTAGTCCAGCCAGGATCGTCTCCGCAGGACGGAACTCTACAACGGTTAATAGCATCGATTTGATATTTGGTATGCAAATGTAGTTTGGGTGACAATGCACGTACAGTCAACAAAAAGTACAGTCAGCAACAAAAGCTTGAATTCAAAATCTAATTTTTATGGTTAGGTTATTTTTTTACCAGTCACTAAAATCCCTTGCAATCGCTGGTAATTAGGTTTCTTTAAGCCATGAGCTCACTCTCTATATATGTTTACACCTCACAACACGTGCTGTAAGAAGGATGTTTACATAATGCATTTAGATCCGACTGGTGCTGAAAGCTCTAGTCAATGTAATAAGACTCTACGTTTCTTTTGAGGTATCCAAAGCCAGTACCGTAAGGTCGGGGTACTTTGACCCATTGGAGGGTTATTTTATAATGAAAGGAAACCCATATGAAAGGAAACCACATAAAAACGTAAAATAAAAACATAAAAACGTGATCCATCAACTGACACCAAGCACATGGCATACAGCCATATTCACTAAGGAATAATAGTAACACCATGGTAAATACGGGACACAAGTAAAACGCAGACGAGCTTATTGCGCACTGCCGTTTATTATCGATGCGTGCATGTGTGTGTCGCAGCACACAAACAAACCCAATACGTGACACACCAGGACCGAGTTAATCCCATAGGCCAAAGTTACCCTCCAGGGCCAAAGTACCCCGACCTTACGGTACTTGCTTTGTAGACTATTGAGTTACAATACAACTATTCAAGAGATCATAGTTTTGGATGGGTTGGTCGCATGCCCGATAGTGCGGTTCGAAACCGATCTGAAGCACGTGTGTTTTTTTCAGTAGTGTCACTGCTTAAGTGACTTAATAAGAAACAAACAAGCTGACAGTGGTGGATAGGAGAAATTCGTGTTTGTATCTGGTCTTATTTTTCTGGTATTTCTGTGCATCTATATTTCAGTTTGTATTTTCATTATGGGTTTTACGGGATGACCGTAAAAGTAACAAAAATTTGGAGTTGAAATAAAAAATACAAAAAGATTCCAAAAACCAATCATAATATTAGTTGAGCTTGTTCAACCACTGCCTGATACGAGTATACCGGACTAGTTTTAGAAGTATGCAATTTTCCGGGATAACACTATCCTATGATAGTTACAAACTCACGAACTAGGTCCATACCGAATTTTATCTACATTGGTTCAGTGGTTCAAGCGTGAAGAGATAATAGACAGCTATGAAAGAAAGACATACATTTATTTATAACACAACACAAGATACAACAATATTATTAAGTACGATAGTATAGAAGCAAACAGACAGAATTACATCCGCATTTATGATATTAATAAGGAAGTGAGGATTTGTTTTGTGATACTTAATTAAACTCCAGAGATCAGCTACGCATCTAACACCATTATGCTAACATAGAAAGAAAGGAACAAAGATTTATTTTGGTTTCATCAGCACACACACGTGTACGCACAAACTGACAGTAAATCCGATAATTGCTCAAATCGCGCCAGTAGCTTTAACACGTGTTTACGACACATTTAACGCGGTTTTACCGCGAATTTGTGGATCGTGTGAAATTTAGAGATTAACACACGTGTTCCATACCAAACCTTGTGTTAGATTAGACATCCCTTGATATCGCGTAATTTTTTCCCTGATTTTATAATATCCAATACATTTTTGCTTCAATAAGCAAGCAGAAATGTCACTTTGTATTTACTAGCCACTACCCGCGACTTCGCTTGCGCAAACCATTAGATCCGGCAAAACTATTTGACGACTATAATTTACTCTGGAAATCCGAGCAATATTTTAGTTTTACTATTAACGATAGTGATTTTTTTGATTTTTACATGTTAAGTCCCAACCCGAGCACAATGGTGATATTTTAGTTTTACAAGAATAGAAAGAGAAAGATAAAAAATGCATCTTTTAAGCCCACTGAACACGGGTTAGTGGAAAGCTTTAATAGCACTCTAAAAACGTCCCAGGAAACCGGAGTGTCGCTCCGCCAAGATCGTTATCCTAGGACAGTCCTATTTGAAGGAACATTTAGTCGAAAAAGGTTCCAGCACTTACATTTCCGTAACACATAAATCTTTTTACGTGATGTTTATTTGCACTTTCGTGCGAGTGAGACATAACATGTATTTGAGATGACAATAATGTGTCCGGCCAGACTAATAACTTTTTGCTGTTACATCGTGCTTAATATCTGAGATTTTATTTTAATATTGTCTTAAACTTTAAGTGTTATAGGTATTTGAAATAAAACCATACCATATTTCTATTACATCAGTGGTTACAACTGTACAAAATTTATTGCAAATATTTTTGGCTTTGCTTATTAAATATAAAATATCAGTAAGTGTTATGTCGTAGGTGAAATTCAGGCAAATGCGTACATTTTTCAGCCACTCTTATGGTCGGCGATTGTATTTTGAAATTGGGTGAATTATGTATATAAAACCGATAGTGCGATAAACCTACTCGACAACTCTGTAGTATTGTAAAAAAAACCTTAAGTGGCATTTTTTTAGCTATAATTTCCAATACTAGTTTGGTTCAGTAATTGAGATGAAGTTTGAAGTTTACACAAAATTGCCAATTTTCCCTAGATGGCAATCAATGCGCTGCCTCTCAACGTATTAATTAACCAATAAATCTTTAGCTCTTCCCGTGAAAGGGTAATCTAGAAAATCTAAATATTTTTAGCCTAAATTATTCGCCGTAAATATCGCCTAAATTATGATAACGTTTTGGAATAGCGACTGTTGCTTAACTATCGCAAAATGTACGACAGGTGTGGCTTGTCACCGCACGAACTGAGTTTTGTGGTACCAGTCATTCAATTCTTGTCAAACGCGCGGCCCGGGTGAGCAAGCGGACGCGGCGGCCATTATTGCCATTTCAATGTAGAATGCGCTTGAGTGTTTAATCTGTGGTTTTACTTTGAATAGCATACGACAAGTCAATATTGCATTCTCGAAAGCTATCAGAGCAAACACATCTTGAAGCTGTCGCCGGCAGGAAATTAAATAGCGCCTTAGGTTAACACTTTTAAGACCTCTTCACGACTACAAGTATTTTCTCTGTCCATTGCGTATGGTTCTAGGTAACTACGGGGAAGCGAATGTCTCACACGCGCAATGAATAGAGAAACCGTGGCCGGGTCGCTGAGGCACATCGATAGCGGGACGTTTAGGGGTAAGAGAGTTTCTTAGCTAACATAATTATTATATGTATTATAAGGTTGTATTCTTGTTAATACTTAGCGGGAAGTTCTATTGCTAAAAATTGGTGTTTCCAAAGCACTAAACCCACAAAGTACTTTTTCACACCTTTCATTCAAAACAGTAACTTCTCCTCCCTGACGAGAAGGATCAAAGTGCAACTTTTCTCTTCAAGGCATCTCTAAGTGCTTTTTGCAAATGCAATTTTTTGAAGTTGATAATTGTAAAACCACGTTATTTTCTATGCTGGTTGCTCTTTTTATTATGAATTGTTTTATTTTAATTTTCGTCATAGTTGGTGTGAAAAGTTGTATGAGTCACTCGGGAGCAAAATTATTTTCATCTTGGGTGTTAACACTTGAATTCCTCATTATGCTCAGGGTTCAATGTAAAGCTCTCGCCGTTAATACATCATTTTGCTCCCTTGTGACACAAATAAAATAACTAATTAAACCACCAGATACACATATTGTTTTCATTACGACCCGTCTATTCACCTCCTAAACTTTTACTTTTATGTAACTTCATAACGTCGTGCCGTTGCTCATCTTATTTATAATTAAGATATATTCTCGCGACTTAGACCTTCGCGCAGCTAATTCTTGTCTGCGAATAATTTTAATTTAATTAAGGATTTCACAATCTTATAATATTGCGTCTCCCTTAACAGGTTGTAATTGTTTTGCGACGCCATTATTAAATAAAGCAGACATATTTAGGTATAGAGATACACATGCTGTGACTTCAACATGGATAGAGTGGCAATTCCCCGGGGTATCGCGATGCACTGTTTAGGAAGCACTGAATTAAAATTAAAATAAATAATTATCATGGGACACTTGACACCAATTGACCTAGTCCCAAACGAAGCAAAGCTTGTACTATGGATACTAGGCAACGGATAAATATATACTTATATAGATTAATAAATACTTAAATACATACGAGTATTAAACATCCAAGTGTGCAGGTGGTAGGACCTTGTGCAAGGTCCGCCCGGATTGTTACCACCATCTTGCTCGCTAATCTGGCCGTGAAACAGCAGTGCTTGCACTGTTGTGTTTCGGCTTGGAGAGTAAGACAGCCGGTGAAATTACTGGCACTTGAGGTATCCCATCTTAGGCCTCTAGGTTGGCAACGCATCTGCAATACCCCTGGTGTTGCAGATGTTTATGGGCGGTGGTGATCTCTTACCATCAGGAGACCCACTTGCTCGTTTGCCATCCAGTTGAATAAAAAAAAAAAAGATCCGAGAGCAAACATTCGTATTATTCATACATATATTTATCTACCCAGGCCGGGAATCGAACCAGGTCAGGAAGTCAGGTTCTCTAACTATTTGGCCATCCGGTCGCCAGTTATCAGTTTCCACGAAACATTTACGACGGGAGCGTCATTAGCTTACCTTTGACTATATTCGTAGTCGTATTAGTTTTTTTTTTTTTTAAAAGCCGTGTTGGCCAAGTGGCCTCTCAAGCGAGAATAGTGGGCTCAAATTGTAGCTTGTATAACCTATATTTATTAACCTATTATATCCAGTTTTTCATTTTTTTTTTATTCAACTGGATGGCAAACGAGCAAGTCTCTTGATGATAATTACATGTGCGAAGTTCCTAATCCGCAGAAGTTTAAATGATACCTATATTTTTTTTTCAAGAAAAGCGCACATACCGTCATGTCAAAATTGTGTAGGTAAGTTTATATCATATAGTGAATTGAAGTAGAGTCAAGTTTGTAAGTACTTGAGAGTTGATAGAAGCGGGGCTGTGGTGTAAGCTATAGCGGATTTTCATTTTGATATTGTATTGTATTATAAAACTCTTGTATTCTACATAAAAACACATGAAAATAACATAACACAGGATAATAAGATGTACAAAGGCGAAGTTATCCCTTAAAGGGATCTTTTCCAGTTAAACTTTGAACGATTGACAGGATATCAGACACAAGAGAAGACTCTACAAGTACAATGAAAAGGTGAAAGAACCGAAATTTAAATTAACTCAAAAAAATCATTTCGAATACACATACTTTTTTTTTATTATTTATTTAATCAAACGGCACATGCTAATAAACTAAATTTTGGTATTGCCAAACTGTTACCAGTTTGTTGGCGATGAAGCGCTCATACATTTAATGAATCATGCACCATACAAAACAGTTCACAGCTAAAAACTAACATGCACAAAGTACCTAGGTACTTACATTTTTATATATAGGTACACAAACTAATACATAATAATGAAGTCAATAAACTAATACATATCAAGACAAATAAACTACAAGCAAAATACATATACATAGGCATAAATACGGCCAACCGTTCTGAGTAAGCTCATTCTTCGACCAAGCGTCGTAGGGTCAACAACCGCTGATGATACTTCGGAGAGAAGCGAAACACGTGTCCGGGATCTTGTTTATGGTTGTGGTGGTGGTGGTTCTCTTGGTAGTGGGTTCAGTTAAGTTTGCGTTGGTTATTTACGTTTTTTATGTGGATGGAGGGCGGGTTACATTGCATGAAAAACATTTTTTCCAACTCAAACGTAGCTGTTTCGCTCGACTTGGCCTCACTACTTGGCGGAGAAGCAAGACAGACATTCCATTTATTTTAACATGGACCTCCGCTAAGTAACGCCTGAATCTATACGTCATTTCATTATTGTACCATTCAATATACCACACTACACTGACGCGTTTCGAACTCAACCAGAGCTCATCTTCAGAGCAACACAACCGTTCACCATGCTACCAGATATTTAATCACAATGAGGATTAGTAAGTCAGATTCTATGGTGGCCCTAGAATCAAATAGGTTTCCTATACGTGTTATTTACGCTATCTTGTACTTACATCAGTCCGAGACCGTTATCATCGGATGCGGTCGCCGCGCTAGCGTAATTAACCGCAGCTCGTACACTCCGGCACCCGGATACGGTTGGTATTGATACGGGCCGGACTGTAATGGAAACAACGATGTACCGCAATCGTTTGACCTTAAGTGGCTGCGAGGGCTAGCTCCTAGAACTGCCTCGGCTATGAAAAGATGCTCATCTATGTATTACATATGTAATTACATAGTATATGTACATAAATGAATTATGAAATACTTGACTGAACTCACTCATCTTTTTTTAGGGTGTCGTAGTCAACTAGGAATCCTTAGTTTCGCCATGTCTATCCGTCTGTTGTCTGTCGGTCCGTCCGCGGCTAAGCTCAGAGACCGTTAGTACTAGAAAACTGTAATTTGGCATACATTTGGTATTGTAATATACATATCAGTCACGCCGACGAAGTGGGAAAATAAAAAACAACTAAAAAAAATTTTTTACGGTACCTCTTATAGACGTAAGGTGGCGGTGTTTTTTTTTCTCGACTAACTCTATAGTGTGGGGTATCGTTGGATAGTTCTTTTAAAACCATTGAGAAACTGCATAGAAGATTTTTCGATTCAGTGATCTGAATATGAATGCGAAATATTCAACTTTAAAGTGTACATTTTCATTAAAATCGAGCGTCATTTTTACCAAAACAAGTAAAATTATAACAGCAGAGTTTGCTTGATAATTATTAGTAGTTTAAGAGTAAATAGCAGCCTAAGGTATAAAATATACCTAAACTTGGAAAATTCCGTAGAAATCCTTAGAAAAATATTACTTATTTTTTTTCATAATGGCTACGGAACCCTATTTTGGGCGTGTCCGACACGCTCTTGGCCGGTTTTCATTTATTCTACGCTAAAGCTTCGCTTCGTTCCGCATTAGCCTTTGAACATAACCATTCCGAGTCGCTTCCGCTCAGACTTATCTTGTTCGCTCGCTTCGCTTGCTGTTTGGCGGTTTATAGTACAACGAACGCACAATTAATTGCAAATGTTACAAATGACATTAACAAAATTTGTCAATCGTTGGTTGCGAAACGAAATTTTGCTAAGCGACTGGCGATAAAATGATAGGACACGGATTTAGAAATATAATCCTACTAATATTATAAACGTGAGTTTGTGAGTGAGTGAGTATGTTTGTTACTTCTTCACGCTGAAACGGCTGGACGGATTTGGATGAAATTTGGCGAAAAGTTAGTTTATAACCTGGATTAAAACATAGGATACTTTTTATCCCGGTATTCCCACGGGATAGGTATAAAATCTCGAAATAACAACCTCTGGGCTTAGAGTCATGAAATTTAGTATGTAGGTAGTTGGACGTTTGCAATAACAGATAGGTGACTTTTTGACCCGATATTCTCACGGGATACCTAGGGATAAAATCTTGAAATAACAACCGCAGGGCTTAGAGCCATGAAATTTAGTATGTAGGTAGTTGGACGTTTGGAATAACAGATAGGTGACTTTTTGACCCGATATTCTCACGGGATACCTAGGGATAAAATCTTGAAATAACAACCACAGGGCTTAGAGCCATGAAATTTAGTATGTAGGTAGCTGGACCTCTAGAATAACATATAGGCTACTTTTTATCCCGATATTCAAACGGGATAGGGATAAAATCTCGAAATAACAACCGCTGGGTGTAGAGTCATGAAATTTGGCATGGGTGTTATAATTTAACGTCAGTGAAACCACGATGTAATTTTAGGGAATTAATAATAATAAATAAAAATAATAATTTATTTCCAAAAATCATACACATCAGCAACATACAAAGTAATATCTGGCAGACCCCACACTAGGCAGAGCCTGTATCTTGGGGCCTTGGAGTGCACTATGCTATTTAAACGATTATCATATCTGCAATACCTAGTAGACGCGAAGTGGAACTTGAAGTAAAATGAAGGTAAACACCAATACAATTTAACAAAACCCACGAGAATTTAATAAAATCCCGGAATTTCAATTCAATTGCTGTATCTAATAATTTACGCGTGCGAAGCCGCGGGTAAACGCTAGTATATTAATATAATACACATAAGTATGTATAAAGTGATTTATGTTTGTAAGAAGTGACTTATATTCTGTAATATCTAATTTTAACAAATCCTGAAAACAACACGATTCCATGTAAATAACATAGCAAATGTTATTATGGCAAATGAAATTATGACCAGCGAAATTATGCGAACCAAAATGATACCCTGTGTTTCGTTAGTTTTATCTTTCGCTTGTGTCCTTATCCGAAATCGTCCGCACAAAAGCTCTTCCACTGCAACTTGTTCGAATACTTAAGCACCATTCCAAAAACCCCGGCACGTTGCGCGAACTTAATAAAACTTTTTTTTGCCCGAAGCCCTCATGCGGGATAGTTTACAAACAAACTAACGGGATTCCTTGAACTTGCTTAGGGGTAATTCGGGGTACGAAACACCGTTTCTCATTTTTCCGCTCCATGCTCCCGAGGAAAACTGGGAAATACGTGCTGGTTGAAATAAACTACGCTAGTTTATTTTTAAATTGTTTTTTTTACGTTGTAGGCGAGTGAAAATAAAATATGAGACTTTTCCCAACAAAAGGCGAAATATAACAGAATAAAAAACCGGTCAAGAGCATGTCGGACACGCCCAAAATAGGATTCCGTAGCCATTACGAAAAAGTTAAGTAGTATTTTTCTAAGGATTTCGTATTTTATACGAAATCTTCCAAGTTTAGGTATATTTTATACCTTAGGCTGCTATTTACTCTTAAACTACTAATAATTCTCAAGCAAACTTAGTCGTTATAGTTTTCCTTGAAAGTTTGATATACTTACTACCATTCTGAATTTTTTCAAATTTTTCCGCCCACGGTTTAGATTTTAGAGGGAGGTGGATGCTCGGTTTTCATGAATTTGCACTTTAAAATTGAATATTTCGCAAACAAATCACTGAATCGAAAAATCGTCTCAGAAAACCCCTAATGGTTTTAAAAGACCTATCCAACAATACCCCACACTATAGGGTTTTTGGATCACCCACACTTTACGCCTATGGGAGGTACCCTAAACAAAAAAAATGTTTTTTTTTCGGTTTGCTCCCCCTTAGATCCGGCGCTGCTTGGTAATTCAGTCATAATACGTTATTATCTAACACAGATCTCACTACGAGGAAATGTAAGCTACTCGTATAAAAAAATCAGCTGTCTGTTTTGACACTTGCAATCGGTTAATTGTATTTCATTATTGCGAGCTCAGCGAAAATATAACGCAGTTTCACCAAATTACCAAGTAGCACCCTTAAGCCAAGGTTTTTCCTACCACTTTCTCATGCAATTCTTATTATCTCATTTTTCTGTTCATTTCTTCTTTGTCTTGGCGGTCATGATGAGATTCTCAGAGGAAAGAAAGAGGGGATCAATTTTCATTAACTTCCTCACCGACAGACTCGCAACCAAAAGCAAGTCTCTAAACTAAGCCTTTTGGTGCGGCACGTATGTATCAATTTATGTAAATCCAACAAAATGTAGGCACGAAGCCCGAATAAATATATAAAAATAAAATGACACCAGTTCAGAATAATATAGAAAAACTACAGTAATATAATGTAAGAACTGTTGGGCCAATCTCAGAGTTCAGACCCAAACGTAGACCATTTACATATAAATGTTCTGTCCCAAAGGAAACGTGAATCTTGAAAATCTCTACACAAGAATAAATCTTATTTCTATGGCTTGTTTTCTCAGTTTTTAATCATTCTAGACACGTACAGTATTTTTTATGTATGATGCAATTTAAAAATGATTTAATTCAATACAATCTTATTAAGTTGTCACTAAAGTTTTTTTTTTGTCGACTTCTACAGTACCCTGACTACCCCCGGAACGGAACGTATGTATTAATTTTGCCAGCTCATCAATCACCCCTCTTATAGTTAGCGCCGGGGGTTAAAAGTACATATGGCCTAGTGGTTAGAGAACCTGACTACGAAGCTTGAGGTCCCGGGTTCAATTCCCGTGTCGGGGCAGATATTAGTATGAAAAATACGAATGTTTGTTTTCGGGTCTTGGGTGTCTACTATGTATTTAAGTATGTATCTATCTATATAATTATATTTATCCGTGGCTTAGTACCCATAACACAAGCTTTGCTAAGCTTACTTTGGGACTAGGTCAATTGGTGTGAATTGTCCCGTGATATTTATTTATTTTATTTATTTATTTATATGTCGCACAGACGTACCTGCCTTTCGTGTAGTCGCGGAGCAAGGTAATGAGGGCTACCATTTTCGCGCTCACCAGTTGGCGCCACTGTAGACAAAGTCCTGCCTGAAATATAGTGGTAGTTGGTTATTACGGGCGTGAAAATAAAATTTACATTAAAATCATATTATTACCTTAAAACCGTACCATAAAAATATCGAGCATGCCACAGTGTTGCGTAGTCTCGTTTTGTTCGGAAAAAAGGGAGGACAAAGGTTTCCGAAAGACAAAACTGTCTCAAAACACTGACATTCATTACCCCGTAACGCATATTTTTGTCATAATTAATTTCAGGTACCTATTGCAAAGTATTCACAAAACTATTCTAATTATAAATAAACCCGCGTAGCTCACCCAAAAACAGTGACATTTGACATTTCGGAGACCTCACGCTACACTAGCGCCTCTAGTGGCGAATTCATACGCGATAGTCCTCATTGGCCTCCAACAAAAAGGTTTATTTTGGGGTCCATATTCACTCATAAAATTCTTATTCCTATTTTTTATTTGTGTACATGCCATTTGTGTTCATAATAATCACTCTTCATAAATTTTTTCCTCATCCTTTTTTTGTTCATAATTTTTTATTACTATCAATATTGTTTTTCATAACGGTAACTACCTATTAAAACTAAGATTTACTTGTATCGTTAGTTATTTATTATATTAGTATTAGTTGAAAAATATGTTCGGTCCTGGCGATTCACCGGCCGCTGCCGCGTTGTAAGGTCACAGTTCTACCTAACACTCCTCGCTTCGCTCGTCGTCGTACCTAACAGAGTCCTTCCTTAAATACATCATTTCGCACCAATCGAAAGTTTTCCAAGTCCTTGCGCGTCAATAATGCAGGTAATAACACATATGATTAAGAAATATATGAAAACAAATATTAGTATTAACAAAGTTATGAATATTGGCGGCATAAATTAGAATGATTAGGAGTTTAAATCGTTAGTATAAGAAAATATATGAAAATAATAAGTATGAACAATATTAGTATGAACAAGGTGTATGAATAGTGATATTATGAATTCCGATGATTATGAGTTTCGATCGTTAGTATTAAAAAAAAGGTAAAGTAAAAAAGTATGAAAATAATAAGTATGAACAATATTAGTATGAACAAGGTGTATGAATAGTGATATTATGAATTCCGATGATTATGAGTTTCGATCGTTAGTATAAAAAAAATGAAAAGTAAAAAAGTATGATGTAAAATGGTATGAGAAACATTTTCGGACTTCCGATAATAGGACTTAGAATGTTACGTGAAAGAATGCGCACCCTTTATTTTGTTTCCCTCTGTTCCCTTTTCCACGCTCCCTTATAAAATATCCAAAAACTCTCTTTACGCAAATAAGGAAGAATAGGTTTTATTAAATCATAGCATAATATAATGAATTAGGTGAGGCCTGGGAAATATAACACTCCGGCAAGATTAAAAGGGACATGATTGATAGCTTATTATTTGCCCAATGTACAATAACATCTCTTGATATTTATACAAATATAAAGGGCCTTATTGGTATGTATGTAATGGAATCATTGACCTGCATTTTCACCCACTTTTTATTGTGTTATTGACACAAAACATGAGAATTATGCCCATTCACATTGTTCCAGTACAATCGTGCTATTAGCGATTCATTGCGGAGTCACAATCCAAACTAGTTACACAAGATCGATCGAGCACCGCGCAGCATCATGCTAATGGAACGGTTTTACTGGAAAACCGTAAACCGGACATTAGGATAGTTTTGACAATACAATGATATGGTACCATCGAGTTGATCTTCTGATGGAGCTGAACAGAACAACGTAACCTCATGTACGTAGTCATGTATTGTAACAACTATGATTGTAATACTGTACATTTTCATTGATTAATAAATAAAATAAAATATGTGGACGTTTAAACTTGTTAGAATCGTCTTAGGGTGTACTTTGACCAAGAATGTTATTCAGGGTCTGATGGTAAAATGGACTGGTCTTCTTCTTGAAGGACTGGCCCTTGTATGCAGGGGACAGAGAGCAGTGGAAGTATTGGCTAACAATAATAATAATAATAATGATGATAAAATAGATCAAGCTTGGTTTACAATAGGTATATTTCGGACATGAATTTTAAAAAACTCAGAAATGCTAACCCTTTTTTGAACCGACGATCCTCTGCGTGATATTTGTTAATTTCGGAATAATTTATCTATAGACACCTAGTCTTACAGTTACGTTGTCGTTTGGGCACTGACCTCAGTTAATAGGTCGTCAATGTAACGTGACGTAATCTTCAGGTAGCTCGCTACAACTCTTGAGAGGTTCTCGAGACGCGCATGCACGAGAGGACTTTTGAGAGTGCTTGACTTACTGTCACTAGAGTTGAAACAATGGATTACTCGATAGGAGCTCAGGTGTTGCGAGTATAATCCAACTTATTAATATACATACATAGAACCTAGAAAAGAAACCCAACTTATATATATAATATTTTAACTGCGAAAGTAACTCTGAACCTCTGAAGTAAAACAGTTACTTGGCTCACCCGCGACCTTATGATAGCTAAGTTTATGCAAGATATGCGTGTTCATGCAGTTCCTCCACCTCCACAATGTAAGAACACACACAATCACACAAACCCCAAAGTAACTCTGTCTGTCTGTCTGTTACGCTTTCACATCGAAACCACAGAGCCGATTTTGATGAAATTTGGTATAGAGATAGTTTGAACCCCAAGGATCATCATAGGGTACCTACCTTTTATTCCGGTAGAGGGCGAAACCGCACGATAACTTAGATCCGCGCAGAAGAAGTCGCAAGCATAATATACACATATAGGCTAAGTAGTACATAAAAGGTTTGACATTGACACATAATTTCTCAATAAATAAATAAAAATAAAATAATACAGACATCATAAAAGTGAGTTTACTTTTAACCTACTGTGGCTAAATATGTGTGAATTAAAAACGCTTTACCTACTTACGGATATAAAAAAATAAGAAAGTTTTTTAATGTGCATAATTAATAGTTTAAAAATACAATAAAAAATACAATGACTCTTTATTGAATACTAACACATAGTAAGCAGTACGGAATAAAATAGTACCTACCTATTATATAAATTTTTCAAGTACCTAGTATGTATAATAGTTAGGTAATTAGTGTCTAGCAGAAATAAACTTCATTCGACCTTATACACCTCTCTAGACTCTAAAGCCTGTCTCGTTTATGGCGGATACCTCCACAACCCCTCTTCACTTTCATTTGTTTAACTGACTTAATCATTTCATTTCCACCATACCCTTGCCAATTGAATTCCTTTAAAACCCCTAGCATTACAATTTCCTCTCGACGCTCGGTCTTTTATACGTAATTCTATTTAGATTTGAAAGCATAGACACTGGTTCTTATTTTAATGGAACCCTAGGACGGGACCCTGGCGCAATAAAGCATGCCTTTTAACATTCGTTTTTTAAAGCTGCCGTTAACTGAGTTATTGCCAGCCAGGATGCCATTTGTGCTGTGATTGTAGCAACATTACCCGGTGGAAACTTTGCCCTGGCGTAACTTTGCCATTTTGAATTTAGAGATAAGATAAATATAGGGCAGAGTTTTTTGAAAGCGTCGGAAATGTTACATCGAATTTTTTACAAAGATTAAATCATTCGGTGACGATTGAAAGAAAAAGAACATTCGGTTTTAAAAACAACATTGTCAGTTTATGACATCTAAATAATAAATTCCGCGAGTGCAAGATATCCAAGTTATTATAACTAATTATCCTCGCACTATCAGCATTGCTATACAGCGAGGAAATGCTGCCAACCTCTTTGAGTCCATACCGCGGGGGGATACTGTTATATGTAATTTTTTTCTAGGATAATTTTAAAATAGTCTAATTTTTAATATATTTAGCTTAATTATAGCGAAATACTTTATTTATTCATCATCATCATCATCCCAGCCTATATACGTCCCACTGCTGGGCAAAGGCCTCCTCTCAGATCAAGAGGGCTTGGGCCATAGTTCCCACGCGGGCCCAGTGCGGATTGGGAACTTCGCACGCACCATTGAATCGCTTCGCAGGTTTGTGCAGGTTTCCTCACGATGTTTTCCTTCACCGCAAAGCTCGTGGTAAATTTCAAATGTGATTCCGCACATGAATTTCGAAAAACTTTATTTATTATCTACTAATATTTAAAGATTTAGAATAAATGTTTATTACTCTTTACCGCTAAAACGCTAAATTTAATAAAATCAAAATTGGTATGCAGGTAGCTCAAAAAATAGACTCATTTTTGTTCCAATATTACCACGGAATTGAAGTGGGATGCTTGTGGTAATACAGTAATTGAAGACCGCGATAAATTTTGAGATTTTCCATGAGGATTTACAGAATCGCAGAACTTTAATTGAACTATCACACCTAATTGGCCATGCGAGTAAATTCGTGGGTAAAATCTTATGAATAAATGAATGAATTAAGTAAATCTTATATTAAAAATTAAATAAATAACCTAACCAATAAAAAGTTGAAAAACCCCCGATTTTGTCACTTCAAAGCTCAATATCTCAAAAATGGCTGAACCGATTTTGAAATGAAATGAAAAGTTTTTATCGATGCAGAAACAGTGTAGCATAAAATACAGTGTCAGCGGGCCCCAAGCTAGGCAGTGCCTGTATCTTGGGCGCCCTGACGAGTTGGTATTCCAAACAAAAAACGAGTTACAGTGTCCTTAATAGGTACAGAGGTAGTTCAGAAGAAACAGAATGAAACCTTCCTAATTACTACCAATGCCACAATATAAAATAATGATAAAAATAAAAAGAAAGGGTGCGTGTGGGTGTGTGTTTTGATAAAACATGTCTAAGAACCATCGCTAGAAAACCAAGCAGGTAATTAAAAAATAACCGCATTCAAATCGGTCCACCTGTTTAAGAGCTACGGTGCCACAGACACTAACACACACTAACAGACACACAGACATACAGACACACAGACACACATAGCGGTCAAACTTATAACACCCCTCTTTTTGCGTCGGGGGTTAAAAAGAGCTTCCATCAGAAACAGAATTGATGAAAACTACCACCGTCAAAAGAGAAATGTAGTTTGCTGTATGTTTTTCCAATTTGAATTTTACGCAAGTGCCAATAAAGTATAGATTCAAAGCTTCATATTTATATTGTTATATTATTTTTGGTTACCCAAATTATAACGTTGTTATTCGCACGTATTGCGAAGGCAGTGTTACGAAATGCAATTAATTTTAAGGATTAAATGCAAATTGGTAGATTGAACGCACCATTGTGAATATTGCGAAGAGCTTAAAAAAAAAGCTTTGTAGAATCATTCTGTGCTCCAATTAAAACTAATATAACTCGACTTGAAATAATATGTCATTTTTACAGCATTTGATTCTAGTCAACGTGTTTCTATTTCTTAAAACCACGAAGAAAAATTTGCGACAGATGATACATCTCGCTTTAATTACACTTCATTTTATGTTTAAATTATGCATATTCAACTATAAGTCAATTCATTAAGATCTACCTCTTATCTATTCTTCTATAGTATAGTATATTAATGTAGTCGTGAAATATAATAATAAAATATAATATAAATAATAATAAAACCTTTACTAAGGTGTTCAATAAAACTAACACAACCATCTACTAAAATATACCGTATTATTTTTATGGCACCTTGTTTAAGCATGTTTTCCTTTAGTGACCTAATTTCCATAATAGAACCACGCCGTAGCTGTCCTACGTCAGGCGTAGACAGTGCGGTGACGTCACAGACACGCAGTGTAGCAGTATAGTGACGTCAGCATGCCTTTGATGACAAGCTAGAGCAAGCTAGGTATGTGTAAAAGGTAGACTCATCATTGGTTTACATCAGGGCTTGTTAACGTTACCAAATTCACACTATAAGTAACGTTACATAACGGAAAATCATAAAAATTCCCCGTACCGGTATTAAAATATAACGTTAATTTGATAATTGAACATTATAGTATCATTACCCAATTAACGTTACTTTTACCGGTAAATTCTTAGATTATATATTTACTTAGATACACAGCCCCGAAGAAAACTCCCCGATAGAAAACAAACACGGTCAACGTGACATTTGCAGCTATATTCAGGTAGATGCCAATATAACTAATAATAATTCAAATTCATAAAATTGCTCTATATGTACCCAGTATTTACTGATGAATCAATAGAACTTACGAAAAATAAGATATCCCATCCTTTTTTCTCATTTTTGAGCCGGTACTCACACATTTTTTTACGCAGCATTTAGCCATTGGTGACAAATGACACGATCTATAGTCAAAACAAGAGACTAATCTTAAAACTCGGAACACAGTTGAAAACTTGCGAGTTTTGTAGTACCCATTTTTTCCGTCTGATTGTGTATCTAAGTAATATATAATCTAAGGGTAAATTAAATTAAATTTACATTATGATTTAGCGATACTTTTGAATTAACGATAATTTTATGAATAGCTGATAACGTTACCATTTTTATACCGGTAAAAAGTTGTATAAGTAACGGTAAATCGTTTAACGTTAATTACGATTTAACGTTAAATCTCTTTGACAGCAATAACGTTACCAACTTTTTAACGGTATTTGAAGCCCCGCTTTACATATTGTCTATTTTTACGTCCCTACAAATAACCTGACCCTATGCCCGTGACATCCCAGGTAGCGCTACGCCGTAGAGCGTCTACGCTGCTCTATGAGCGATCAACTATTAATATAATATGTGTCTCATTTACTCACACCGGATCTATATCTTTTGTTCGTTTCTTTGAGCAAGAAAATAGTCGATAGCCAATCGCTTCCTCCCAGGCGGGAGACAACTGCCTTACTTTAAAAACGGTTTCCACCGCGAACGGAGCGTCAGCGGACTCATTAATGACTTATTATAACTTATATATGTCGGCGGCCGATCGTAAAATCCGCCAGATCTCGAAATTTCTAGGTACATCATGAAATGGTTCATGATATGCCTAAAAGTTGGCCAGGCATATCACGATGTACCTGAGAAACAATACGGCAGATCGATTAGAGGAACACATTCGTCGATATTCCTAGCTTTATACCCGGCACATCGTGATATGCCGAAAAAAATAAAAATTTAGGTACGACGATTGAACTATTGAAGCGAGGAGTGGTTATATTATGAACTGTGACAACAACGCACGAGCCGAGCGAGCGAACCGAGCGTGCCGCGGCAGCGGCCGGCGAAGTGTCAGAACCGATATGGCGGCGTTTCATGATATGCCTAGGGATTTCATGATCTGTCTAAACGTCATTAGGTAAATCGTGAAATGGCGAGTTTTGAACGATATGGCGGATATCCTTTAGCCAATCCATGAAATGGCGCCATTTCATTTCATTTGGCCTAGGAATTTCGTGATCAGGCGGATTTTAAGATCGGCCGCCGATATATTGATCAAATTTATAGAGGCTCGGTGTAATTCGATTCAATTCAAGACCCTGGGAAGGAAAATAGACATACGATAGTTATTGTCCCAAAAAATTACGTAGTTCCCGTAGAATAGCGATAAATGACTTCCAGGCGAAGTGGCGGGCAACGCTAGTGTGATAGATAATATCTATGTTTGACAGAAAAAATTATCTCCGCTCCGTATCGCCTCAATAGAAGCAAACCCTGGAGCAGCAAGCTCGCATTTACTCCAATACCCTATATACTATTTAAATATTCATCATCCTTTACCAAACCCTAAATATACAACGTGTTACTTTAGACTTCCGTTAGCGTTCCCGGGTGCTCGTTTTCCCCCTTTTATATTTATATATAAAAACACTTTAAGGGAACATTCAATCGGGCAAATTAAGTTATTGGCTCCAAGGCATCAGTAACCTTACCCTTACTGTTCAAAAGATAATCAACAATTAACATTACATGTAAAAAGTTCTTAATTTAAATGGTGCTATTTTAAAGTCTGTAACAAAAGTGTTTATATCACTCACAAATATTTATCAAAAGAAAAGCAAAAAAAAATGTCGTCTCTCTCACTTGCGTGTCACGTGAATGTAGTGAATGTGGTCAACTTTGTGAATTTTACAATTTGCCCTTTAACTACGACTGTGAATTTTTTCGTATTGTATTGTATTTATCGATGAACTGAACCGCCCGTCGAAGATAGAGGAAATCAAGAAAAACACGATTTATTAACACATCGCCTTAATTTAATAAATAAATTATTATTCGGTTCTCCCGAGAGCCTAACCCAATATGTCCAACGTCGAGACTATCGTAACGTAGAGAGTAATTTAGTACCTCTAAATTCCGGAAAATTCATCCCATGCGGGTTTCTTTTCAGTTTAGTACTTACATAATGAATGTGCGATATTAAAGTTTAACTTTTTCTTACTGTTACTAGAGATTAAACTTTATTTTAATTTTTTTCCCTAAAACAAATGATATCTTTATATGAAGAGTTTTGAAGATATTTTCGCATTTCAAAACATAAGTAGATACATACGTAAAAAAAACACTGATAAATCCACGTATTATTTAAATCGTGTTTACTTTGACATGTTACGGGCTAATTCTTAGCCCTTCCTCTAGGCGCAACAAGGCTATATTTCATTAAACATGAATGAGTCGCAGTATTAAAAAAAATCAGCCATGCATCAAATGTATACGATTTAAAAAATTTCAACCTGAGACAAAATCGTCAAAAGAGAATTATTTTGCTTTTTTGATCCACTATTACGTGTTTTTGATGCGTTTTGGCAGATTTTTACACGTTTTTTATGTCGTAAATGAACGCAATGCGCTGTAAGCGCGCGGTTGTATCGATACAAACGTGCGTAAAAAACGTACTAAAATTACATTTTTCAACACGGTTTTATTGATAACTAGGCCAATCAACTTTTTTATCGACACTAATCTGTCCGCGACATTTTTCAAACAAATGTAGATTTTTGTAAGTTAACATGTATTTTCTGTAATTTAATTGATGGTTTACAATAGTTTACATGAATACATGCCATCCTACGCAAGTTCAACCTATTAAACCGTGAGATATCTTGTTGGAAGTACGTTTTTTTGGTAACGCCAGAGACCATTTTTGTAACGCAGGAGACGCCCAAAGTGTCGGTAAAATAGTTGATTGGCCCAACTAAGACTTTACCCGTGGCTTCGCACGCGTAATTAATTAGTTCTGGCAATTGCATTGAAATAAGGTACGAGATTTTACAAAACTCTCATGGGAATTCTCACAGCTCTGGTGAATAATGTTTTTCCATCGTATTTTGTCCGATAACATCGTATTTGTAAGCTGCCGTGACTGTGATGTTTGTTTGAACATCGCTATAAGTACCATTGGCGCTTTGTTTACATTGATATTTTATTGTAATGGTAATGGATGATTCGGAACTCATTCTTTTTTGTACGAACTATGAATCCATCCATGCCACGTCTACAGCACAGAGTACTTTTTTTTTTATGCCACGTCAATAATTAATTCTATATTGAATTATTGGCAAAGGCAATAGGCCTATACAGATGTGCATATTATTCTCTTTTTCTTTTATTTATATTTTGTGTAGTTAAGGTATATTTTTATGTTGTAAATCACAAAACTGAATTGTGAAAAAATTGTTTTAGTGGTCGAGTTCACTGTTGTTGTATTCTTTTAACTCTTAAATGGTTCCAACGGAAGACCAGCGTCGGCCGCAAGGTTGACATCATGCTGAGTTGGGACCATTTCGTGACAAAAATTATTTCCTTTTTTCTTTTTCTTTTATGTGTAAAAAATGTCACGAATAAATGTTTTTCTTTCTTTCTTTCTTTCTATTTATCTGGCTTTCTCAGTTATCTCCAGTAAACTTCAGTAAGTTAGTTTAGAAAGCAAGATAAATACGAACTTTCCCGACAAAATACGGTGTTTAAACATTGTTCACTGCATCTGTACAGTCGCAATCTAATATTTCGGAGCAGCCAAGGTGGTCGAAAATATCGGAACATGCACTCTATTATTAAGGTGTTAGAGTTCAAGTTTCGATATTTGGATTTTGCAGGTGGTAGGACCTTGTGCAAGGTCCGCCCGGATTGCTACCACCATCTTGCTCGCTAATCCTGCCGTAAAGCAGCAGTGCTTGCACTGTTGTGTTTCGGTATGGAGAGTAAGACAGCCGGTGAAATTACTGGCACTTGAGGTATCCCATCTTAGGCCTCTAGGTTGGCAACGCATCTGCAATCCCCCTGGTATTGCAAGTGTCTATGGGCGATGGTGATCTCTTACCATCAGGAGACCCACTTGCTCGTTTGCCATCCAGTCAAATAAAAAAAAAACCTTGACTGCTCCAATGTAACAGATGACAACTGTACATAATTATTAACCTACAGATATGCAAAATATCCTAGCGGGTAAAATTTTAGGATTTTATTCCGATTCCGCGCGTATTTCGGGATATATAACCTGACCAACAAAAAGTTGGAAACCCCTGACTTTGTCACTTTAAAGTTCAATATAAAAATGGCTGAACCGATTTTGATAAAACATATCTAAGAACCATCGAACCTGCTTTCAATTAAATAAACCCGCATTCAAATCGGTCCACCCGTTTAAGAACTACGGTGCCACCGACAGACAGACAGACACACACACAGACACACAGACATATAGACACACACACACATAGCGGTCAAACTTATAACACCCCACTTTATGCGTCGGGGGTTAAAAAGGTAGCCTTAACCTCGTAAGGCCCAACGTCCTAAATTTAGGACATACGTCAAAGCTAATGCCAAACTTCACTAATTGACATTAAGTTTTAAATTCTAATGATCAATATTTGACGTGAGCCTTACAAATTTTCCAATTTACATTACCAGAAGGATAGACACTGACTCAACCCTGCACGTTTGAGTGTTAGGTACAAATTAGTAAGCTATAAATTAACCCTAAAACCTTGAAACAGCGATCTCTCAAACGTCTATTTATATCCCGCTCTCCATATGGTTTTGCTCAACCAGATATGATAATTATAGCACAGAATATATAATAGTACTAACGTCAGTTTAATACATCAGTGACTAACGTACCTACAGAATGGCCACGCTCCGCCCTGCACCGGTTCGAGTTACCCCACCCCTCAAGCGCAGATTGCAGGAAAACCGCAGGAAAGCAGTCGGGTGCGCAACGCGATGTATGTCGGCCGCACGGCACTAATTTCGGGAGCAATAATTTTGCGAAATGGTATCGGTACCCTCCCTACTTCCTTTTAATTCTAAATAAACAATGATTTCTGAAATTATCGCGATTAATACATAAAATAACTACTTACCGAATAATTAATTTAAGTTTGCAGTCGTATATCTATTGTAATTGAAAATAATAATGCTGAAATACACAGACAGACACATTTTAAGTAGGTTTAAATAAATATGTAAGATTAACGATTACATTTATTTGCACATCTAAGCCATTATACATTATAAGTACTTTAAATGTCATTGGTAGTAGATACTTATAGTACTAGGGTTTTGTGATAGTCAGCCCTGTGTATCTTACGCACACATTGACGCGTGTACAGACGTCGTCGTGTTTATGTAGATTCAAGAACGCGTATTTTGTACGGCGTGGCCGCCGTGTGATTATAGTCAGCACATAAAGCATTACGACCGGACTGACCAATACCATTGCCGTCACTACATGCAGGTGGTAGGACCTTGTGCAAGGTCCGCCCGGATTGCTACCACCATCTTGTTCGCTAATCCTGCCGTGAAGCAGCAGTGCTTGCACTGTTGTTTCGGCGTGGAGAGTAAGACAGCCGGTGAAATTACTGGCACGTGAGGCATCCCATCTTAGGCCTCTAGGTTGGCAACGCGTCTGCAATACCCCTGGTGTTGCAGATGTTTATGGGCGGTGGTGATCTCTTACCATCAGGAGACCCATTTGCTCGTTTGCCATCCAGTCAAATAAAAAAAAAAATCATTCTGTGCCATTTTTCATGAGAGACTATTACATTCGAAAAGAACTGAATCATATACCAAAGTGGAACCTTTGTGCTACTAATGTCATGTTAGCATCTCATACTTTTTTCAAGGAAATCATAGTGAAATTAATTATTAAAAGGTTCCACTGGTACGTGAATCAGTTTGTTACCTAGAAAGTGTAGATGAGAAAGTATGAAATTTCATACTTTTCTATTTCATGCTAAATGGAAACTGCCTTTATCATTATCACAAATGCATCATGCGCACACAACTGAACATTTCCTAGGTATTTGGTTATTGTCTGTCACATTCTAGTGACTCCAGTGAGAAAGGGATATCTTCAAATCGTTACGCCACACTAGATTTTCTTTTATAATAAACGCCGAACGTCGAACGCTCTTAACGCTCTTAATAATAAACATCGAAAATATATTCAAATGCCTTAAAACTCCATTTGTAGTGTGTCTTTAAACAAATATACAAAAGCTACAGTTTATCTTGTAAAAATAAATACCAAAAACATATTAAAAAGTAGGTAAGTTTGTCTTAAAACTCCTACACTTGACTAGCAAACACCCCTGTACGTTTCTCAGTAACGGTGTCAGTAGGTATCTATAAAGAGTAGATTAACATATCTTTGACACCCTCAAAGGTACCGGTACCACTACCATGAGTTTACAGTGACCGTACTCGATAGCGACGGCGTAAATTATTTGTATGGAGAATTGTACAGCGCGTCTACAAGTAATTTACGCCGTCGATATCGAGTACGGTCACTGTAAACTCATAGTAGTGGTACTGGTATGCCCTCTCACTAGATTGGAAGATGCCTACAAACCACGACGACCTAATACTCGTGTTAGTATATTGATCGCTTGGCGGTTTCTGGTGGGATTGCCGTTTTAAGTCTGCGTTTCTACCAGAGATGTGCGAGTTTCCGTTGCGAGAAATGTGTTTGTCATGAACCAATAGGAACACTTCCTCGCTCAGCATAGCTCTAGTGGAAACAGTTGAGCGGAGCGAAGATAAGTAAATGAAGCGTATAAGGCTGCGGCTCCTCTGAGGCGGAGACGAGCGGAGCGGAGAGGAAACGTGGAGGATCGACCAATCTGCATGACACGTTTGATGATAATGAAGCAGAGTAAATAATATTATAAAAAGCGTTTTGGACACGCCCAAAATAGGGTTCCGTAGCCATTACGAAAAAATAAGTAATATTTTTCTAAGGATTTCGTATTTTATACCTTTTACCGGTTTAGGTATATTTTATACCTTAGGCTGCTATTTACTCATAAACTACTAATAATTCTCAATCAAACTTAGCCGTTATAGTTTTCCTTGAAAATTTGATATACTTACTACCATCCTGATTTTTTTTAATTTTCCCACCCACCGGTTTAGATTTTAGTTTAGAATTTGCACTTTAAAGTTGAATATTTCGCAAACAAATCACTGAATCGAAAAAACGTCTTAGGAAACCCCTAATGGTTTCAAAGACCAATCCAACGATACCCCACACTATAGGGTTGGATGAGAAAAAAAAATCACCCCCACTTTACGTCTATGGAAAGTACCCTAAAAATTTTTTTTAAACATTTTTCATTATATTTTTTTGTCGGCATAGTTTACGTATACATCCGTGCAAAATTATAGCTTTCTAGCATTGATAGTCCCTGAGCAAATCCGCGGACGGACAGACAGACAGACATGGCGAAACTATAAGGGTTTCGTTTTTGCCATTTTGGCTCCGGAACCCTAAAAACTGGTATGTTTTGGACGAATTGACATACATATGCCATTTTAACCACCAAATCCTAAAAAAAGTACATACCTAATTGGTAAATAAAACGATTTCAAATGATAAATAAAGTGTAGAGAACATTTCAACTGAAATGTTATTAAAATTTCATCGCATCAAACCGCTCGTTGAATTTGAGCTGTGGTTTTAAGCCATCTCGTGTAAATAAATTCCGATGAGCTTTTAAATATTCATTTCGCGATATTCTGTTAATCAAATAACAATGGGTATTTGAGTAGGTATTTAAATGTCAGTATGTTTTAGTGGCGAGTTGTCGTTCATTGTGGCGTTCTAAGGAAGCAATACCATGCCCTCGGTACCGCTCTGCTTTCAGAGCATGACATGAGTGCGTGTGAGCTAACTTTGGGGGCGGCAGACGTGAACTTGCCTTCGAAATCCAAAAGCTTAATGGTTACTTGACCTGAAATGTATATTTCAGAACTAAATTATTGTTATTATTATTTTAAAATTTATGACGGTGGAAGCATTCTACACTACCACTGAACGTAGATAATTATAGTTTAGATATAGTTAGTGTTTAGTATTGTAACTAAGGGGCCCCATATGTACATCCCTGTATTTTTTATTATTATTATTTTTTGTATTTTTTTTCTTTAATTGTATAATATAGTTTTTAAGTATTTTATTTGTAATTATATTACTTATTATGAAAAAAATACTTTCTGCCAAGTTTCTTGCCGCGCATTCTTCTTGGCAATGATGGTCTTTCCGAAAGCGCTGGTAGTTTAAAAAGATGACGTGTAAAAGTGCCCATTGCGGCCTATTTACTGAATAAATCATTTGAATTTTTTGAATTTTTTGAAGGGGGAGGCCTTTGTCCAGCATTGGACGTCTTCGGGCTGATGATGATGATGATGATGATGTTGTTTTACGGTTGAAACGGGAGCAGGATTCACTGATTGTGGATTATTATTAGATGGCTTTACCCACAAGAAAAATTCCTTAAGAGCTTGTGCACACTAGGTTTTGCCGGCCGTTTCTCGGCGGAGCGGGTACGCAGTGCGCAAGTGGCGTGCACGCGTCGAGCACGCTGCGGTATCTCCGCGATTATTCGCCGCCTGCGAGCTGGCGCGGTGCCGTCGCGTGGACGCGGCGATTAAGCCACGTAAGGTCGTATACTGTCGGCGTTACCGCGGTGGCACGCTTGTGGCAATAATCCCGGAGATACCGCAGCGTGATCGCCGCGTGCACCGTGAAACCGCAGCAAACAGCTAGTATGCACAAGTTCTAACGGTGCTAATTTGGCGGACAGATAATATTTGTGGCTTTTGCTTGTGAAACTTTTAGACCCGAAGCTCAAAAACTTCTTAAATATTTAAATAAGAATGCTCTTTCCTCGTTCAATGTATTGGCATTGCCATACAGCGAGTTTTATGGGCACCCTGCTCAATAGTAGTACCGATCTGGGTAAGAATAGTACATTGTGTCTTAAGGGCGGTAAATAAGCAATTACGAACGAGAGTCTATTAGAAGCCCTGTAACGGATGGGGCCCTACACCAGAGAGGCATTGTGGATGAGTGGTAGAGAGGGGAAACCCCGCCTCTCTCTTTCTCCTTTTAATGGAGAGAATTTTCCTTAATTATAATATAAGATAATAATACATTATGTTAAAGGAAAATATTAATTAAATTGGCCATAACAAGTTGTGATCATCTAACCATTAGGATCCTACGTTGTGTACTTTTTTGTTTTTAGTAATCCCAATGATCTTTTATGTGGTATGTCTGTAATAAGCAAGATATCTATCAGAGCGCAATAAATGTGTCTAAATTAAGTTAATTAAAGCTAGAGATACTTGGAATTCAATACATATAACTAGTATAGTGTGAAAATAGAGTGTAATATGGAAAATAGAGTGTATTATGGGTGAGTAAGTAAGTAGAGTGCGTAAAGGGGCGGGAAAGGATAAGAGTTGACTGGAAGAAATTACCGGGCCTCCACGGAGACCCGGGGGGGACCGCCTTCCGACCCCCTGCCCCCTCCAGCACTCGCCTGCGATTGGTAAAATAACCCGGAGTATGATTTACATTTACTGCACTAACTGCGGTGCTAGTCAACTCAAAAGAGGACAGGTTAGATGGAATGAGTAAACCCAATTCCATAAATAGTAAAAAGGTGGAAGGAAACACATCCAATCCAACCAATGCCTGACTCATATGTTGCATATCTGTGCAATATACACAGGTTTTAGTTGTGTAACCACTGG